>NW_027142355.1:896659-934655 GCF_026170545.1 Melanerpes formicivorus
AGAAGAGAAGAGAAGAGAAGAGAAGAGAAGAGAAGAGAAGAGAAGAGAAGAGAAGAGAAGAGAAGAGAAGAGAAGAGAAGAGAAGAGAAGAGACGAGATGAGACCAGGTTGGAAGAGACCTTCAAGATCGTCGTGTCCAATCTATCCTCCAACACCACCTAATCAAGTAATCCATGGCACCAAGCACCCTATCAAGTCTCCTCCTGAACACCTCCAGTGATGGTGACTCCACCACCTCCCCAGGCAGCCCATTCCAATGGGCAATCACTCTCTCTGTGTAGAACTTCTTCCTAACATCCAACCTAAACCTCCTCTGGCACAGCTTGAGACTGTGTCCTCTTGTTCTGGTGCTGGTTGCCTGGGAGAACAGACCAACCTCTGCCTGGCTACAAGCTCCCTTCAGGTAGTTGTAGAGAACAATAAGGTCACCCCTGAGTCTCCTTTTCTCCAGGCTAAGCAACCCAGCTCCCTCAGCCTCTCGTCATAGGGCTGTGCTCCAGACCCCTCCCCAGCTTTGCTGCAGTTGTGCATCCTCCACCAATACATTTGATAGATTGTAGTGAGTTCAAGCAGGCCCTGCACACTTTCTCCCTCTTTAAAAGGCATCATCTATTGCCTCCCTTAGTCCCCTGGTTATTCCTCTCTCCTCTAAGGAAATGCAGCCTGTACTGTCAGTACAAATATGGTCAGACTTCAGGTGCAAGGTTCTTCTCCTGAGTTATGAAGTCACTGGCCAAGACCACTGCACAAGCAGAAATGTTGAGCTGTGCTCTGTTCAGGCAGGGAGGCACTTGAACGTGTCCAGAGAAGGGCAACAAGGCTGGGGAGAAGCCTTGAGCACAGCCCTGTGAGGAGAGGCTGAGGGAGCTGAAGTTGTTTAGCCTGGAGAAGAGGAGGCTCAGGGGTGACCTCATTGCTCTCTACAACTACCTGAAAGGTGGTTGTAGCCAGGAAGGGGTTGGTCTCTTCTCCCAGGCAACCAGCACCAGAACAAGGGGACACAGTCTCAAGCTGTGCCAGGGGAAGTTTAGGCTCCAGGTGAGGAGGAAGTTCTTCACCGAGAGAGTCATTGGCCATTGGAATGTGCTGCCCAGGGAGGTGGTGGAGTCACCATCCCTGGAGGTGTTCAAGAGGGGATTGGATGTGGCACTTGGTGCCATGGTCTAGTCATGAGGTCTGTGGTGACAGGTTGGACTCGATGATCCTCGAGGTCTCTTCCAACCTTGGTGATACTGTGAGACGGTGATACTGTGAGACTCTGATACTGTGATAACAATATTGCTTAGGCAGAGAGATTTAGGGGAAGGATTTTTGTGCACAGCACAAATACTCCACATTTAAGACAGGGTGACAAGGTCTGTAGATGCTCTCGGAGTCCAGCTTCTGATAAGTGTGTGGGGACTCTTTTCTAAAGTTAGAGTTCACTTTCCAGGAGAAGTATTGCAGCATTCCCACATTCCTCGAGGTTTTCCTGCAAAGAATGCAAATCAGTGTCAGCTTACAGTAGTTATTCATGTTTTAATTGGTTTCCCGAAGTGCAATTTGCACAAGAAAGCAAAGCAGGTCTGTACTTGGCAGAACAAAAGTTTCATTGCAGTCCACCCAGAAATACAGTTCAGAATTGGAAAGCTGGGAAATGTGTAGATTTGACTACTGTTTGCTTCCTGAAAAGGTATTTACTGGCCACCTTTATGCAGTGAAGGACAAAGCAACCAGGAGAGGCTTTAAAGCTACCTGGATGTAAAAGACCTTCTAAAAATGAAATGTTAGGCAACTTCTTCAGCTGACTGAGGACTGGCTTGTGTGAGGAAGGTAAAGGCCTAGTGAGTGGAAGTATCATTGATCCTGGGGATGTATGATTCATCTGCACACATAGTTTTTTACCTTCTGAGTTGGTGTATTATCATAGTATCATAGTATCATTCAGGGTTGGAAGGGACCACAAGGATCATCTAGTTCCAAGCCCCCTGCCATGGGCAGGGACACCCCACACTACATCAGCCTGGCCAGAGCCTCAGCCAGCCTGGGCTTAAACACCTCCAGGGACAGGGCCTCAACCATCCCCCCTGGACAACCCATTGCAGGGCTTCACCACTCTCATGGGGAAGAACTTCCTCCTCACATCCAGCCTGAATCTCCCCACCTCCAGCTTCATTCCATTCCCCCTAGTCCTATCACTACTTGAGATCCTGACAAGTCCCTCCCCAGGCTTCCTGTAGGCACCCTTCAGATACTGGAAGGCCACAATTAGGTCACCTTGGAGCCTTCTCTTCTCCAGACTGATTGATTGATTGATTGATTGATTGATTGATGATTGATTTCATATCAGTATTTCCAAAGACATCACAGTTTTTCCTTAAGAATTGCTCTGTGGATCCAACGTCTTGCTTAGGCAGAAGGTAGGAAAACCAAATCCACATGACCACTCTTGGCTCCCTGGCAGTACAGCCACTGCCAAACCCCACCTCTTCCCAGGTTTCCAAATCCCTCTGTTGGTCATTTCTTGTTCCTGCTGTACAGAGGCATTGCCTAGTTGCAGCTGAGAGGGCAGATCCAGTGCTGCTTGAGGAGAGCTGTGGCTCGCCCCCAAGATGCATTTTCTCCAGCACTTCATCAGCATCTGTTGCGCTCCCCCAGTGGGACAATGGGACAGAAACAAATAACAGCGAGCTTCCTGCCTGCTCAACACAGAATCTTTGTGGGTGCCATGGACAGTGGCATTGAGTGCACCCTCAGCAAGTTTGCTGATGACACCAAGCTGTGTGGTGCAGCAGACAGGCTGGAGGGAAGGGAGGCCATCCAGAGGGACCTTGACAGGCTGGAGAGGTGGGCACAAGGCAACCTCATGAGGTTCAACAAGAGCAAGTGCAGGGTCCTGCATCTGGGTTGAGGCAATCCCAGGCACAAATCCAGGCTGGGCAGGGACTGGCTGGAGAGCAGCCCTGAGGAGAGAGACTTGGGGGTGCTGGGGGAGGAGAAGCTCAACAGGAGCTCTCAATGTGCACTTGCAGCCTGCAAAGCCAATGAGATCCTGGGCTGCATCAGGAGAAGTGTGGCCAGCAGGGCAAGGGAGGTGATTCTCCTGCTCTGCTCAGCTCTGGGGAGACCCCACCTGGAGTACTGTGTCCAGTTCTGGAGCCCCTATGACAAGAGGGATGTGGAGGTGCTGGAGGGTGTCCAGAGAAGGGCCAGGAGGATGATCAGAGGTCTGGAGCACCTCCCCTATGAGGACAGACTGAAGGAGTTGGGGCTGTTCAGTCTGCAGAAGAGAAGGCTCCGAGGTGACCTCATTGTGGCCTTCCAGTATCTGAAGGGGGCCTACAGGAAGGCTGGGGAGGGACTTTTTAGGCTGTCAGGTAGTGATAGGACTAGGGGGAATGGAATGAAGCTGGAGGTGGGGAGATTCAGGCTGGAGGTGAGGAGGAAGTTCTTCCCCATGAGAGTGGTGAAGCCCTGGAATGGGTTGTCCAGGGAGGTGGTTGGGGCCCTGTCCCTGGAAGTGTTTAAGCCCAGGCTGGCTGAGGCTCTGGCCAGGCTGATGTAGTGTGGGGTGTCCCTGCCCATGGCAGGGGGGTAGGAACTAGATGATCCTTGTGGTCCCTTCCAACCCTGACTGATACTACTATGATACAGAATGGGCTGCATCAGCCTAAGAGAGCTCCTGCTTGGCTTCGGAGGGTGCTCTGTGCAAATCAAATGCTAGAGACAGACAGCATTCCTTGAACTATTTTCAGGTTTAATGCAGGTCTGCTAGATCGCTAGATCTTGGGGGGGGGGGGGGGGGGGGGGGAGGGGAGGGAATAAATAAGAATCAATATTTATTTACCTTTTTTTTAAAGTATTTATTATCTTGTTTAACCTTTTCAAGTGATAAAAAGTGACAGATCCCAATTGAATTTATAGAGCATAAACCAGCCAGCAGCGCACCGTGGAGGTATCACAGTCTCACAGTCTCACAGTATCACCAAGGTTGGAAGAGACCTCGAGGATCATCGAGTCCAACCTGTCACCACAGACCTCGTGACTAGACCATGGCACCAAGTGCCACATCCAATCCCCTCTTGAACACCTCCAGGGATGGTGACTCCACCACCTCCCTGGGCAGCACATTCCACTGACCAATGACTCTCTCGGTGTAGAACTTTCTTCTCACCTCCAGCCTAAACCTCCCCTGGTGCAGCTTGAGACTGTGTCCTCTTGTTTTGGTGCTGGCTGCCTGGGAGAAGAGACCAACCTCTGCCTGTCTACAACCTCCCTTCAGGTAGTTGTAGAGAGCAATAAGGTCTCCCCTGAGCCTCCTCTTCTCCAGGCTAAGCAACCCCAGCTCCCTCAGCCTCTCCTCATAGGGCTTGTGCTCAAGGCCTCTCCCCAGCCTCGTTGCCCTTCTCTGGACACGTTCAAGTGTCTCCATGTCCTTCCTAAACTGATGCACCTTCTTAAACAAATGCACCAGCACCAGAGCCACCCGACAAATCCTCAGGAACATGAAACATTTGGGCTTGGGGGGTGGCAGAGGACAAAAGTAGTGCATCAGTGATTACCATCAAAATTGTATCCAGAGCAGTGATTACCATCAGGACTCTGCTCACAGGGTAGGTCGAATCTTTCCGGGAAAAAAGCCCTGAAAAAGAGGAAGGTAATGTTTGCAATTTACATGTAAATGCTCTCTGTAAAGCAAACAGGCAGGCAATTAATACCCGAGGGAAGGCATCATCATCAATATTTCACTGCAATGCATTCCTAACACAGAGGCTACAGGTCTTTATTATCTGCTAGGGAAAGAATAGCAAAGAAGTTAATTTGAATAATAGCTTAGTTGCTCTGCTTCTCACACTTTCACAGGGTCAGGGGAGTGCTGGCTTTGTTTAGAAGGTAGGGGGAGTGTTGCCTTCTCTCACAGTCTGTAGGGGGATTGTTGCCTCCCCTTTCCCTCCCCCCCCCCCACCTTGAAAATTCCTATGGAATTTAATTAGAAATGAAACAAAGCAGATTTAACAGCAACCAAAGAGGATGATTGTCGATTTCCCAGGAGAAGCAGCAAACACACACACTCAAAATGACTGTTGTTGGAGGAACATTAAAAATGTAGTGGAGAATACTTCTCCTAGGGACTAACATTGCCCATGGAAGCTGTGGTCCTGCCACAGATCTCTCCCAGATTGTTTTTTGTGCATAAAGCAAGACTGTGAAAATGTACTTTGGAGAAGAGATGAGGCTGGGTGAATTTGGAAACCACTCCTGCAAAACAACTCGTACCTCTGAAAACCCCCAAAGCAGCAGAAGTGCAGTGGAGGCTTCCTGGATGCTAATTGGTTAATATGGCAACATTCAACCCACTCAACATTTCCCATTGACATGATTCTAATGAGCACTGGAAGCTAAGCTGTGCTGGGTAGTGCTAAGGCCATGTAGCTGGAGCACTGAAATGCTGTTCAGCTTGGAAAAGCAGCTGCCTTTGGGGATAAGGTTTGTTTTGCTACTGGAGAACAAGCCTCAGACAGCTGACAGACTAAAAGGAAAGAGTGACTGTGACCACTGCCTTCAGCCAAACTCTTCCCCTGGGAGATGTTTCACCATAAGGACAGGCTCTCTGTCTCCATAACTGTTTGCTAGTATTTGGGAGGCAGACAAGAGGGATGAAATGGCTTCTAGAGTTTCTTTGCTGCCAGAATGTTTTGCAGAACATTGCAGTTCCCCTAAAGGAGATAAGTGGCCATTGTCCTTTATTCCCAGGCTGAGCTGTCTGAATGCCCTGTGCTGCTCTCCTCAGCCCTGTCAGCATGTATGTGCAGAGCACTGTGCTTGTGGCACCATTTTGTAACCCAGAGGCTATAATGGCTGTGTGTCCTCAGAAGACCCCAGCACAAGCCTTTTATTTATGCTATACAGGCACAGGTTTGGTGGAAAGGAGTTGGCCAGACTTTTTGTACAGAAGGCATCTCCTGCTGTGTTCCTTCCACCTGAGTGCTGGTATCTGAATGCCAAGACAAGACTGGAGACCTGCTTCACCCCACTAGAATCACAGAATTGTCAGGGTTGGAAGGGGCCTCAAGGATCACCCAGTCCCAACTCCCCTGCCCTGGGCAGGGACACCTCACACTAAAGCAGGTTGCCCAGAATCACATCCAGCCTGGCCTTACAACACTCCAGGCTCTCAGTCTGTCTCCATAGGAGAGCAGCTCCAGCGCCTCTGCTCATCCTCGTGGCCCTGCTCTGGACACCTTCCAGCACCTCCAGATCCTTCCTGGCACAGAGGCTCCAGCACTGGACACAGAGCTCCAGCTGTGGTCTCAGCAGAGTGGAGCAGAGGGGCAGAATCCCCTCCCTGGCCCTGCTGGCCACACTTCTCTTGCTGCAGCCCAGGCTCTGCTTGGCTCTCCGGGCTGCAAGTGCTCACTGCTGGCTCCTGTTGAGCTTCTCCTCCCCCAGCACTCCCAAGGCCTTTTCTTCAGGGCTGCCCTCAGGCCAGTCCCTGCCCAGCCACTTATTAAAGTTCATATGGTTTTGAAGTCCCTTTTCACACAGCAAGCAAATGAACTATGTTACATTTCCATCTTGGTCTGCTTGTTCACATTCCCTCACTGCTCCCAGGCACTGGGTTGTGCCATGCTTGGTAACCCTCTCTTGTTCCCATTCTGCCAGGCTATGCACCTGTACACCAGTGATGTAAGTTACCTATAGGCTATCAGGTGATGTTCTTACTCTGAGCTCACTCAGGAGGCATAGCTACATCTGGATATACAAGTGCACTTCTCAGAAGCAAGGAGCCTTTTAATCAGACAAGTGTATGCTCATTCTCAGCAGTTTGCAAACTCTGGCTTCATCATTGCTTATTTAATAGTTGTGCAGCACTGGTTTGTGCACCATTGTCTTACAGAAAAGCTGAGTTGTCACAGGAAGTGTGCTGGGGTTCTGCAGAATACCAAAGCCTGTCAAGCTTGTCAATCTATTCCAGTCACATCAGCTGGAAATGGATCTCTAAATGCGACTCAAAAGCAGAATCCCAACTGCTCAAGATGCTTCCACTGAAACTTTAGCTGATGCAGACAGAAACTGAGCATAATTAAGCTTTGCATTTTTAAGTTTTGCCCTTGATATCTCCACTTCCAAACCAGTCCTTTCCCTTTGTGATTTTCCATTTCATTGCAGTCTGGCTGCAATTTGAACATAATCTGAGATAAGAGTGAAAGGTTTTGCTTCTGATAGTTCCATGAGGCCAAACACTGACTCATTCATTCTATATATCAAAGTCTGGAATATATCAAATAAAAACCAGTCTGAGAAATATTTCCCTCTCTCCTTTCTCCTCTCCTGGAGACACTGACTTATGTCTCTTGAGGAAAAATGGATGTTCTGCTCTCCCATCCACTCTGCTAAAACATTGTTCCTGTCACCACCCAGTGACTGATAATAATAGCTGAAATCACTTTCAGATACTCTCTGGACCAGATATGGTCTTAACTGAGCTTGAAACACTGCTCATGCTACAACTGAGAGAGGAAAATGAGTGACTAATGCAGCTTTGTCTGCCACTCTGAGGTGCCAAGGCTTATCTGTGCACCTATGGATAGGGCTGGACAGGAGTGTTCCAAAAGGTCTCTATGGGTAGGGCTGGACAGGTGTGTTCCAAAAGGTCTCTATGGGCAGGGCTGGACAGGTGTGTTCCAAAAGGTCTCTATGGGTAGGGCTGGACAGGAGTGTTCCAAAACGTCTCTATGGGCAGGGCTGGACAGGTGTGTTCCAAAAGGTCTCTATGGGCAGGGCTGGGCAGGTGTGTTCCAAAAGGTCTCTGATCCTGAAGAAACCAACCATGATTCGAGCCACAGCCCTACAGCTCTCTTCTGAGTAAGCACTACCAAGCCCAGGTTTCTTTCTGTCCCTTTTGTAATCATAGCCTAGCTGGAGTTCAGATTGCTCTGCACACAGAGGCTCCAGTAGAGCATGAAGAGAGGTATCCAGAAGCCGTCATCAGCTGGGTACTGGCTGAAGCAAGACTTCTTGAGAAGGGCTGGAGGCTGGTAAGCATGCACAGCCTTACACACTGTTTGGGAGACGAACTCAAGAGAGCTCCTGGCAAAGAGATTCTGAAGATGCTACTGACATACCAGGAAGCATTTTAAACAGCAATGGAGCTGCCAAAACCTGGGCAGACAGTGGGTTATAACTCCCACCCAGCAGTCACTCTTAATACTACTGCCAGAGTATTAAGGTGCTTTTGCTTTGGAAGAAGTGGACAGAGACACTTCTGAGCATGATTTAATGGTGCTTTTCCCATAGTAAAATGAAAATAGCAGTACTCAATCTTCAACTTAAAACTGGAATTGAGTATTAAGAGAGCTGGAGAGCCTATCTTTTAAGAGGCAGCTTTAAGAGTTTGGTTTATTCAGAGGATGACAAGCAATGCAGAGAGAGGAGATGGCTGCTGTCTCTGAAGAGCTTTCTGGGCTAAACTGCAAAATGAGGGAAAATGGCCTGAGTATCTTACACTGGTGCAAGAGCACCTGGGCACCAGAGTGCAATAGATTCAGGCTGGAGTACTCCACCCCTTATGCACTGAGGCTGTGGAATGATGTTCCAGTACAAGGAGCAGTAAAAGCCTTAATTAGCTCATAGATGAAGTTTGACCAATTAATGACAAAGAATGGGAATTGGCAAACATTTAAATTCTTGTACCTGGTCCCGGTAGAGCAGTGCAGAGAAGAACTCGCTGGACAGCTCATAAGGTAGCCTCTGTCATCATCCTCTGTGATACTGCTGGCTTAGGGATCAACAAAAGGTCCATTTCTATTGCAGCTGTCCTGAGATATTTTGTGGATGCTAAGGTGTGCCCAAAATAAAAGAGCACCTGCAAAGCTGAGATCAGCTGGTAGTCCAGTTTCAGATGGGGTGAAGAGGTAACTGGAATCTTGGAGACCTAAGTGTCCAGGAGGCACAAGAAGCCAAGAAGTTCAGATTAAAACCAGCCTGCTCTTGAAGTATGGTGAAGTTGTAAGGGGTTTATGGCCAGCTCTCCAGTAGCCTGCCTTTGTTTTACAAGCCTTGGTGTGCCATTAAACTCAGGATGAAAAGCAAGCTGGAAAAGAACCCAGAAAATTCATGTCAATAATTATATGGGAAATTAAAGTTGTTCCTTGTGTGGGAGCCAAAGGATTTGGTTAATAGCAATATTAATCATTTTCTAATTCTGCCTCCTTCTTTTCCAGGGAGCATATGGATGTGTTCTTATTTTGATGAAACATTTGCTGTCAGTGAAGGAATTTAAAGCAAGCAGCTTAGTGTTACGTGCAGCAAACACTACGGTTTCAGTGCTTTTACACCTTCAAAATAAAACCCAGGGAAAAACAAATCAGTTGCAATTCCCAGACAGTGCAGGTTCAGGGCAATCATTAAGTCAGCTCAGACATACAGAATTAAATGTTGCCTATTACACTGCCACTATATTTTTTGCTGCTGAGCCATGCTAGCTCTTCTGATCTCCACAAAGAACGACTGAAGAAAACAAGAAGAGAGCAGAACCAGTCCATTGCAAGGTGAACAGAGGACAGGTTGCCTTTGAGTAGTAATAGAAGCTGAAAGAAAGGGAAAACAAATGACAGCCAACCCTGAAGCTGTAGGCCCCAGGTCTGTGATTATGCTCTGTGGAGCAGTTCGTCCCTGCCCGACCAGGGGCATCTGCCCTGGGACCTGCGAGCAGCTGACGATTTTTCAGCTTGACCTCAATATGAGATTAAATCACCAAAATACTTAATTCCAAGGAATTCTCCACGCTTTGTTTTTGCTGCAAGGGGTTTGACTGGATGTGTTTAGTGAAGCTTACCAAGCTGCAGTGCTCCAGAGGAAAATGGCAGTCTGCGAGCCAGGCTTTGCTGTGTGTCGTAGGCATTTTTCACTGGCACTTGACAGATGAGAGTGGAACAGAAGAAGGCAAAAGCAAAGGAGGTTTCTGAAGACATACAGCTAATTGATAATCCAATTTGCTCATGCTCAAGGGAGACTTTCATCAGCGAGTCACTGGGGTTTTTTCTGCACAAAGCTTGTCATATGTTTAGCCCAAAAGATTCCCCAGAAAGAGAACTCATTTGTCTTATTTTGTATTACTTTATTGATTTTCTGCTGTGTCATATCAAATGGCGTGATTACAGTTTGGAAGAGTCTCACAGCTCTGTGGCTGGGGGAAAAAATCCTCTTGAATGTCCTCCAACAAGAAGATAAAGTGCACTGTTGACATTACCTCCGCTGTAAAAGGTTTCTGATGGCAGGAGATTATCCAAGTTAGCAAGCAATTTAGGAAATTAGGAGGGGAATCAGATTAATTTACTCTGGAACTGTGTATTGTTACTGGAGTTACAGAACTGGTTTATGTCCTCCTGGTTTGGAATGCTCACCTGCTGCAGCAGGGTGCAGCTAACGTCACATCCCTGTGAGACACCTGCCCTCAAAGGGGAGAGCAATGTTTCCTGTTAGCATTCTTCACCTATTGCTGGTTTCTACATTTCTTTAAAGGAAAGCTTATGATGAGCTGAGGCCCATGAGCTGGTACCCACAATGTGAAAACAAAATGCCGTTAGTATTGCCTGTGGTGTCCAGGGCTTTGGCAACAGAGTTTATTGCCTTCTCCAGAGATGCAGAGTAATAGAATAGAATAGAATAGAATAGAATAGAATAGAATAGAATAGAATAGAATAGAATAGAATAGAATAGAATAGAATAGACCAGGTTGGAAGAGACCTTCAAGATCATCATGTCCAACCCATCAACCAATCCAACACCACCTAATCAACTAACCCATGGCACCAAGCACCCCATCAAGTCTCCTCCTGAACACCTCCAATGACGGTGACTCCACCACCTCCCCAGGCAGCCCATTCCAATGGGCAATCACTCTCTCTGTATAGAACTTCTTCCTAACATCCAACCTAAACCTCCCCTGGTGCAGCCTGAGACTGTGTCCTCTTGTTCTGGTGCTGGCTGCCTGGGAGAAGAGACCAACCTCTGCCTGGCTACAACCTCCCTTCAGGTAGTTGTAGAGAGCAATAAGGTCACCCCTGAGTCTCCTCTTCTCCAGGCTAAGCAACCCCAGCTCCCTCAGCCTCTCCTCATAGGGCTTGTGTTCCAAACCCCTCACCAACTTCTTTGCCCTTCTCTGGACTCGTTCCAGCAAGTCAACATCCCTCCTAAACTGAGGGGCCCAGAACTGGACACAGGACTCGAGGTGTGGCCTAACCAGTGCAGTGTACAGGGGCAGAATGACCTCCCTGCTCCTGCTGGCCACACTTCCTGATGCAGGCCAGGATGCCCTTGGCCCTCCTGGCTGCCTGGGCACACTGCAGGCTCATGTTCAGCCTACCATCAATCAGCACCCCCAGGTCCCTCTCTGCCTGGCTGCTCTCAGCCACTCTGACCCCTGCCTGTAGCACTGCATGGGGTTGTTGTGGCCAATGTGCAGAATCTGGCACTTGGATGTGTTCAGTCTCCTGCCCTTGGACTCTGCCCATCTGTCCAGCCTGTCGAGGTCCCTCTGCAGAGCCTCTCAACCCTCCAGCAGATCAACTCCTGCCCCCAGCTTGGTGTCATCTGCAATTTGTTCAGAGAGCTGAACATGGACAGGGCCATCACGTGGGTGGAGCTGGCTGCCACTCCTGAGCCAGGTAACTGCTGTCCTGGAAATCCCTTCCTGCATGAAGGGCAAGAGAGGAGAAAGCTTCACCCTGAGAAACAGCCAGTGTCACCCGCTCTGTGGGGAAAGCTGTTAATCAGTCATGATAAAATGGACTTTTGGTTGCCTTGAGCTAATGGTAATTCTGAATTCACACAGCAAGTCTGGGGCCAAGCTGTTGGTTATTTATGATAACACAGATGGCCAGAGGGAGAGCAGGATTTACAGCCTGTGGTGCAACACTTGTGTCTGAGTTGCATTCCACTTCTGATGGCAAGGAAAGAACTTTGGATGGCACTGCAGTGCAAACCAGAAACTGACTGCCATGACTCCTTCACCTCTATGTCAGGAAGAGATTTCGCTTTAAAAAACATCAACAACAAATAACAAGCCCCAGAACATTTTGGGGGAAATAGACTGAAAACTTGTTGGGTTTCTGACAGTTTTGTCTCACAAAATGAAAGGGATGCAGAGCCAAGGCTCTGCCATGGTGAGGAAAGCTATTTGGAATCACAAGATGGCTTTGAGTTGGAAGGGACCTTGAAGATCATCCAGTTCCAACCCTCCTGCCATGGGCAGGGACACTTTCTAATGAGCCCAGGTTGCTGACAGCCTCATCCAGCCTGATCTTAAACACTTCCAGGAATAAGGCATCCACTGTTCCTCTGGGCAACCTGTTCCAGTGTCTTATCAGCCTCACAGTAAAGAACTTCTTCCTAATGTTTAATCTAAACCTACCCTGCTCTAGTTTGAAACCATTGCTCCTTGTCTTACCACATACCCTTATGAAGAGTCCCTCTCCAGCTTTCCTGTAGGCCCCCTTCAAGTACTGGAAGGCTGCTGTAAGGTCTCTCCCCAGCCTACTCTTCTCAAGGCTGAACAGAGCCAGTTCCCTCAACCTGTGCTCACAGGAGAGGTGCTGCAGCCCTCTGATCATCTTTGTGACCTCCTATTTAAAACAGTCCCATTTTGTGTTCACTGCGAGGCTGGAGCCCAGACCAGAAGACAGCTGTGATGTACCAGGCTGCCTGGCAAGTGGTAATTGAGCCATGTGGATTATGTCTTTGTGCTGTGTCATGACTCCCAGGTGGAAATAAAGCCATAGAGAGCTCTGTGCTTATGGCATGCTCCTGGGTGGCATTACACTTAGCAAAGCACTGTGGGCTCCTTTCCAGGCCAAGGTGTGCACTTCCTACTTTGCCTGTTCTCAGACACGGAAGCTTGCACATTTTTAGGGCACTACAGATGGTGACACATGAAATTAGTGTTGCTGCTGATGTGATTGGTTGTGTCCCCACCAAGCAACAATGAGCATGCATACTGTATGCTTGCTGCACAGGATAACCAAGAATAAAGAGGAATAAAGTTCTGCTTCTGTCCCCTTGCAAGATTTTGTTTTGCTGCAGCACTTATGGGGAGTAGAAGTTGAATTTTAATATCCTACCTGAACAGCTGCAATAATTCAATGAACAATTCCTTTGTATTGGAAGGAAGCAAATCCCTCCTGCTGTGCTTCTCAGGGCTCTTCTGTCCATTCAATATTTGTTTGGCCCTGAATGGAAAAGTTCCTTGTCTGAGACTCTAGAGTTTTTTTTCCTCTGTTTTCTTCTCTGAAGCATTTCAAAGAACTTCTAAGGAACTGTCAGGAGTTTGTTTATGTGACTGTGCTGTATGAAGTGACCTAAAACCACTCCCTGGCTGTCAAGAAATAGAACCCTAATTATACCAACCCTGACACAAGCTTCTCTTCCTGCTTGAGGAAGAGGGGAAAATAAAGAGCTGTTGTTACATATTCTCCTCAGCTGCTTTTATTGTGGAATACTTTTTCTTCAAACACCAATACAGTAAGCCTACAGCCTACAGTAAGAATAATAACAATGATGAAGTAATTAAAAAGAAGCCAACCAGCACAAAATCAAAACAAACAGACAAACAAACCCCAAACAACCTAAAAAACCCAAACCAAACCACCTAAACCAACCCACAAACAAAAAGCCCAAGCCGCTGACAGAGTCACACAGTCAGCCTCATTTTGTCTGCCATCTTTTCTATCAAAAGTATTTTATGCCAAACCAAACACTCCTGAAGCACAAACCTTGCTTGGTGGAAACAAGAAGTCAGGCACCCTGCAAAGGGAAAGGTGTGGGTGGACATTTTTTATGGTTCTGGTCTTTTAGTCACCAACAACGGTTCACTTAGAAACATATTTTGATTTCAGTATGGGAAAACATGACCTGAAGTGAAATGATGGAAGGTCGATGCAAGACTTCCATGAGTGCTACCTCAGGCTTATGTTCTTCCAGGTTCATTATGGCTTTGACATTGACTTCATCAATGGGGGGCACCCAGAGGAGTGTGTCCAGCAGAGCCAGGGAGGTTCTCTTCCCCCTCTACTCTGCCCTGCTGAGACCTCACCTGGAATATTGCATCCAGCTCTGGGCTCCCCAGTTCAGGAGGGACAGGGATCTGCTGGAGAGAGTCCAAGGGAGGGCTACAAGGATGCTGAAGGGGCTGGAGCAGGAGGAAAGGCTGAGAGACCTGGGGCTGTTTAGTCTGGAGAGGAGAAGACTGAGAGGGATCTGATCAATGTCTATCAATAGCTGAGGGCTGGAGGTCAAGAGGGAGGGACAGGGACAGCCTCTGCTCACTTGTGCCCTGGGATAGGACAAGAGGCAATGGATAAAATCTCCAGCACAGGAGGTTCCACCTCAACATGAGGAGGAACTTCTGCACTGGGAGGGTCCCAGAGCCCTGGAACAGGCTGCCCAGAGAGGTTGTGGTGTCTCCTTCTCTGGAGCCTTTGCAGCCCTGTCTGGATGTGTTCCTCTGTGACCTGTGCTGGATTCTGGCAGGGGGGTTGGACTGGAAGCTCTCCAGAGGTCCCTTCCAACCCCTAACATCCTGTGATCCTGTGATAACTACATTTAACCTGAGAGGTTATGTTTCAAATCAGAATGCTAGGCAGATCTTAGGGAAAGCTCTTTCATTTGGATGTAGAACTTGGAAGCAAGCACTCTTATGTAAATGTGTCCTGTGGAAGTCATCAAAACAGGCTCAGAAAGCACTGAGCTCTCTGTCTTGTAGTTTCCCTTTTAAATGTAATTAAAAGGCATTGTAGTATATAAAATGTTAAATCTATCTAAGTTACTTTGGGGATAGCTAATAATGAATGCAAAACAAGAAAGGTAGTACTTAAAAGGGGGAAAAGAATTGATCTAATCAATTATGGTCTGATAGGTTGACTTCAATATTCTGCTGTTTGAGAACAGTTAAGGGTGGAAGTAATTGGGAAGTGGTGAAGGTGGATCCATGGCAATATTGATCACCGAGGGGGAATTGGTTCTGACTAAGCTTATGCCTTTTCTGATAAAATGACTGATATCTTAGATGGAATTAATTCAGTGGGCTCCATCTGCCTCCATGTAAGCAATTCTTTTCCTGTCATGTTCTACATGAAATTGTGATTTGAGGTGGAAATGAGAGGGATTAACAACAGAACTCAGAACTGTATGAGCAGCTGACTAAGGAGGCTGCCACGGGTTACAGCAAAGGCCAAGTACGAGGAGCAATACCTCACAGGAGTCACCTCTGGGACTGCCTCTATTTCACACACTCAGGACATCAACCCATACATGTGCCTATCACTTTGCGGTCTGAGAGTCCATGGCAGCACCAAGCAAGACCAGAATGTTGTATAAGAGGTGTGAAATGTCCTTGCCAGCTGGAGTCCTGGATAGTTCATGGCACAAAGTGCCAAAATCTCACAGTGGACTTCCTAGAAATAAAGGATGGGGAAGGAGCCCTACCTGTCTTGACTGAACAGCTATGAACCAGCAGTGTGAAGCAGCCTTGACAAGGCCTTGTGAAAGTCATGGAGAGGTTGGTGAAATACTTTCAGGTCAGAGGTGGGAATGACTACTGTGCAAGACACTGATGAAACTTCATCTAGAGCACTGTGCTCCACCATACCAGAGCTGTTTGTAATCAGTTCCAAAAGAGACAGGTAACATGATCAGAACACCCAAGTGATTTCATTGTAAAAGGATATTTGTAAAGGTTCTTTCAATGCAGTTTGACAAAATGAAGTAATCATTTGATAGCTCCCCACCAGCATGGACAAATATCAGGGAAACAAAACAATTGTTGAAGTCAATGACATGGGAGAGATGAGTTGAGATTAGTTGAATTAGTTAACATTAGCTGAGATTTAACTCTGACTGAAAGGTTGGCTATGACTTCTCAATTTCCAAAGACTTTTGAGGAGCTAGTAGAGAGTAGAGGCAAGAAGAAATTGCTTACTGTCTTTCATGACAGTATGGGGATCCCTTATGGGAAAGAGATTGTAGCTCAGCAGTGTACTTAACCTGACTCACTGGATTCAGTAAATGCCATTTCTGACATGGAACTAGAGGCATCCAAGGGGATGGGAAAGAAACTTCATTCATCATGGGCTTGTGTTTGTAAGTATTTCATGCTCCAGACCTTCTGAAGGTCTCCTCTTTGGGCCAGCTGGGTCATCATTCTGCCTTTCAGCTTTGTTGGTTGTGCTTTGCTGTCCTGGGAAACACAGGAGAAAGGCTACAGCTGAGGGCAGGAGACAGAGGAGGCTTATTCTCCTACTCATGCCACATTTCCTCAGCTGTCTGTTGCTTCCATGCCCTGTTCATGTGGTCATGACACACCAGTCAGGGAAGAAAACCCTCATGGTGGTAAAGTGCAATAGTGGAGGTACTTTCAGAAAGGAGAACTGGGCTTGTGCTGCTCCCCTTCTGTAGGACATGTTTTGCATTCAAGAAACACCTGGGAACTTTATCTCAAACCTCCTGCATTGTTGCAGACCCCCAGGACATTGGGCAGGGATGGAACAGGCCTTTGGCTCCAAGGGCTGTGGTCATACATTAGACCGCAGCTGCAGGTTGTGATCTTTTTGCAGGAGCCTGAAGTTAGTGAACTTGGATCTTGGAAAGCATTTTGTGGTCAGTGGTCTCTATCCCAGTTGTGTGAACTTGCTGAGGTGTACAGCTGGCACATGATTAAATGGACAATGGTGGAGATCTGTGCTGGAGGGCTCAAGGCTCCTGTTCCCATATTGGGACAGTTTCAATTCTGCATTGAAGTTATTAACTTGCTTTTATATTCAAGAAACTTAAAGCTGCAGGAGCAGGGAGGTCATTCTGCCCCTGTACACTGCACTGGTTAGGCTTCACCTCGAGTACTGTGTCCAGTTCTGGGCCCCTCAGTTTAGGAAGGAGGTTGACTTGCTGGAACGAGTCCAGAGAAGGGCAAAGTTGTTGAGGGGTTTGGAGCACAGCCCTGTGAGGAGAGGCTGAGGGAGCTGGGGTGGCTTAGCCTGGAGAAGAGGAGACTCAGGGGTGACCTTATTACTCTCTACAACTACCTGAAGGGAGGCTGTAGACAGGCAGAGGTTGGTCTCTTCTCCCAGGCAGCCAGTACCAGAACAAGAGGACACAGTCTCAAGCTGCACCAGGGGAGGTTTAGGTTGGATGTTAGGAGGAAGTTCTACACAGAGAGAGTGATTGCCCATAGGAATGGGCTGCCCGGGGAGGTGGTGGAGTCACCATCACTGGAGGTGTTCAGGAGGAGACTTGATGGGGTGCTTGGTGCCATGGTTTAGTTGATGAGATGGGTTGGATTGGTTGATGGTTTGGACACGATGATCTTGAAGGTCTCTTCCAACCTGGTTTGGTTTATTCTAATAAAGGTTTATTCTATGGTTTGCATTTTCCTCTTAAAGTTCTCACTGACTCTACCTGCAGGTGCTTGAGTCCCCTTTGCTGAACATTTTGTGCATCCATGCAGATCTGGCCCCAAACAACCAACCAAGTATCTCAGGAAAGAGGAAACAATTTTGACTCTCATTGTAATAGCAGTGGGAGCAATCTTTGAGCAACGATGGCAGGATGGGGCCCCGGACAGACTCTGCTCTAGGACACTGCTTCAGGGAAAACCAAAAATCCTTCTTCCTCTGTTGTCACCATTTGGCTGAAGAAGTCACAAAGAGCTGGTTTTAACTTCTAAACACTTCCAATCTTTTATTGCTTTGGATTTCAAAACAGCTTTAAACCTTTTTATTAAAGCAAGAAACTCCCCTTACTTCATAGCCCCACATACAAATCACAGAGTCACAGAGTGTTAGGGACTGGAAGGGACCTCCAAAGCTCATCTAGTCCAACCCCCTGCCAGAGCAGGAGCACCTAGAGCAGATCACACAGGAACACATCCAGGCAGGGCTTGAATATCTCCAGGGAGGGAGACTCCACAGCTCCCCTGGGCAGCCTGCTCCAGGGCTCTGTCATCCTCACAGGGAAAACATTTCCCTCCTGTTTCCATGGCACTTCCTCAAGTACTCACCCCCTCAACTCTCAGGAGCTTATTGATTTCTGTAGTCTTGCAGGATCTTTTGCTCCTCACACAAACTCTTTCTCTGCCATTTAATCCAAAGAAAAATCTCTCAGGGAGCCTGATAAGCTTGAGCACTACCCTCTAGCCTGTTCAGGGTATTCTTGAGGGGTAAAGACAATTTGTGTGGCATTGAAGCAGCCTTTTTTCATACCACTGCTACGTGTTAGCTATTCAGTGCCTGAGCATACAGCTGAATATACATACAATATACACTGGGGCTTGGCTGCTGTTTCCAATGGCACAGGCTGGGGTCAGCATGGCTGAGAGCGGCCAGGCAGAGAGGGAACTGGGGGTGCCAGTTGATGGTAGGCTGAACATGAGCCTGCAGTGTGCCCAGGCAGCCAAGAAGGCCAATGGCATCCTGGCCTGCATCAGGAACAGAGTGGCCAGCAGGAGCAGGGAGGTCATTCTGCCCCTGTACACTGCACTGGTTAGGCCACACCTCGAGTCCTGTGTCCAGTTCTGGGCCCCTCAGTTTGGGAAGGAGGTTGACTTACTGGAATGTGTCCAGAGAAGGGCAAAGTTGTTGAGGGGTTTGGAACACAGCCCTGTGAGGAGAGGCTGAGGGAGATGGGGTTGCTTAGCCTGGAGAATAGGAGACTCAGGGGTGACCTTATTGCTCTCTCCAACTCCCTGAAGGGAGGTTGTAGACAGGCAGAGGTTGGTCTCTTCTCCCAGGCAGCCAGTACCAGAACAAGAGGACACAGTCTCAGGCTGCACCAGGGGAGGTTTAGGTTGGATGTTAAGAAGAAGTTCTACACAGAGAGAGTGATTGCCCATTGGAATGGGCTGCCTTGGGGAGGTGGTGGAGTCACCATCATTGGAGGTGTTCAGGAGGAGGAGACTTGATGGGGTGCTTGGTTGCATGGTTTAGTTGATTAGGTGGTGTTGGATGATAGGTTGGACGTGATGATCTTGAAGGTCTCTTCCAACCTGGTTTATTCTATTCTATTCTATCCTACCTTGAAGGTTTATGCTCTTTGCTTACGATCCCCTACTGCATATGCAACTTCCTTGGGTAACTTGCTGAGTTTTTGCTTTGAAGAGCACCAGATGTACTAACACAAAGTTGTTGAGAGAGGGTTGCCGGAGCCAAGAGCATCTGAGTCCTGCCTGTCCTTTTCTGTATGGTGTTTCCCTTCCTGCTCTCAGTGCTTCTGCAAAAGCAGGCTGCAAAGGTCGCATCCTACCCAGGAGTTATCACAGCTCCTAGTCTGTCATCACCTCTCTGAGACAGCGCAGGCACCCGTGGTAAGTGTGGATGGGAAAGTATCCATTATGTGTGAACCACTACCAATCATGGGGAGTGTAAATGCAAGCCTCATCTTGGACACCTGGACAAATGCTATTGCACTGAAGTATAGAAGTTAGATGCTATTCATGCTGAAAATATTATAAGGCAAAATTGTTTCCAGTTTTGCAAATTACAGCCTGCTTTTTTCCCCCCTTTGCTTGAAATGCTTAGATCAGAAACCTTTTATGTTTTTAACCATCCTGGAATTACTAAAACAATTTTCCTCTCTACATGAACAATTTCAGCCAGACAAAAGCTTGTTATGGTTTGAATTGCAAGCAGGTTGGTAGAGAGAGACTGCTATTTGTGCTGTGTCTTATTCTCACTTCTATTTCTTGAAAGAGGAGAGAAGAGGAGAAAATTGAGAAGAGGATTTTGATTTTTGTTTTACTGGGTTCCTGTTCTTTTTTTAGCTTAAATAGTTGTTTTCAACAGCAATAATGCTTTGCTCTAAAGAAACAAAATGGAAAGATATTATTGCCTTGCACACTTCCACTTGTGTCATCAGGACAATTATCTTTTCTTTAATGTGAGAAACGTTTGGTTTTGTGGCTAGCTGCAAGTGGCATGCTGCAGAAGAGTTCAGTTCCACTTAGAGAGGGAGAACACTGAGTCCTCAGAGTTCAGCACCTCTTCCTCGTGCTCACTGTCCCTGTGGAAAAGCTCCCACTTTGGAAAGCCAGCACAGTCCCCACGAGCAACCTCCTTCACAGGACTTTGGCGATGTATTTCTGCCCTGAAGACAGCTCTGGCACAAAGGATGCCACCTGCATAGCTGAGTCTTGGCTACCAGCTACCTGCAGCCTGTAATTCACACCACACAGAAGTGAGCATAATGCTTGATGAAAACCATTCCTCTTTTCATGTTAGATTAGTGATGCTTTGGTCCAGCAAGATGAGGACAAATTAATAACTGCATTTTGGAACACTCAAATGTATTAAGGTTTAGAAAGCGCTTGAGGTACAGGTCTGAAATAATGCACCCGCAGCCATAACTCCTCTGGACTCGACCTGGGCCATGGCAATCCCTGGGAGAGTGGTTTGGAGCAGCACAGCTGGGGCTCTGTGACACGCTCTGAGTCACTGCTTTAAGCCATTGTTGCTGCTTGCAGCAAGAAACAATTTATCTTGGAATTTCTGCTAATCATCCCAAAGAATAGCACTTTCATTTGGCTGCTGCTAATCTTGACACAGTCCCTGCACTAATTAGTGTGGGGTTTTATCCAGAGGGAGGAAGTGTTCTGCTTGTGTGAAAGCTCTGTGCAGCTGCCATGCAGGCAAGTCTGCACACATCTATTTCCGTACAGATGTGACCCTTCATGGCATAACAAAAGCACTTGTGCACATTTTAAGTGGTACAGGAATACTGTGCAGACAAGATGAGGTTTGTATGCTCATCCAGAGTCAAATCTGCATACATCTGAGACAAAAATCTAGGTGCTAGTGAATGAGTCCTGGTGAGATCTGACAAAGAATAGAATGGAATAGGATAGGATAGGATAGGATAGGATAGGATAGGATAGGATAGGATAGGATAGGATAGGATAGGATAGGATAGGATAGGATAGGATAGGATAGGATAGGATAGGATAGGTTGGAAAAGACCTCAGAGATCATCAAGTCCAACCTATCACCCAGCACCATCTAATCAACTCAACCATGGCACCAAGCGCATCATCCAGGCTCTTCTTAGACACCTCCAGTGATGGTGACTCCACCACCTCCCTGGGCAGCATATCCCAATGGCCAGTCTCTTTCTGTGAAGAACTTCCTCCTCACCTCCAGCCTAAACCTCCCCTGGTGCAGCTTGAGACTGTGTCCTCTTGTTCTGGTGCTGCTTGCCTAGGTGAAGAGACCAACCCCCACCTGGCTGCAATCTCCCTTCAGGTAGCTGTAGACAGCAAGAAGGTTTCCCCTGAGCCTTCTCTTCTCCAGGCTAAGCAACCCGTGGTGCTCTCCATGATCTCGACAAGGACACTCAGTGCAGTCTCAGGGAGTCTGCAGGCAACAAGAAGCTGGGTGGGAGTGTTGGTCTGCTTGAGGTTAGGAAGGCTCTACAGAGGGATCAGAACATGCCTCATTGATGAGTCAGAGCCAGCTGTGTGGGGTTCAGCACGACTAAGTGCCAGGTCCTGCACTTCAGTCACAACAACTCTATGCAACCCTGCAGGCCTGGGGAAGAGTGGCTGGAAAGCTGCCTGGCAGGAAAGGACCTGGGGGGATTGGTCGACAGCTGGCTGACTATGAGCCAGCAATGTGCCCTGGTGCCAAGAAAGCAAACAGCAGGCTGGCCTGGATCAGAAATTGTGTGGCCTGCAGCAGTAGGGAAGAGCTGTGCCACTGTGCTCGGCACTGGGGAGGCTGCACCTTGAGTACTGTGTCCAGTTTTTGGCCTCTCAATACAAAAGGACATTGAGGTGCTGCAGAGTGTCAAAGGAAGCACAAAAATGCTGGCATAAGGTCCAGTTAATAATTCCTATGGGGAGCAGAGGAAGTAACAGGGGTGATTTACTCTGGAGAAAAGGAGGCTCAGGAGAGGCAGCCTTCTCCCTCTCTACCACTACCTGACAGACGTTTGTAGCACAGTGGATGCCTGTCTCTCCTTCCAGTAAGAGGGAGGATGATGGAAGAAAATGGCCACAAGTTGTGCCAGAGGAGCTTCAGGTTGTATATTGGGAAAAAATGTCTTCACATCAAGTGTTGCCAAGCCTTGGAACAGGCTGCCCAGGAAGTGGTCAGATCACCATCCAGGAAAGTATTTAAAAGAGATATATGTGTGTGACTTAGGGACATGGCTTAGTGGTGGCCTTGGCAGTGCTAGGCCAATGCTTGGATTCAATCTTCAATGTCTTTTCCAGCCTAAATGATTCCATGATTCTGTAGATGACCAACTGTTATGCCAACCCTCCAGCAGGAAAAATTCACCCAAAGCCCAGATTCAGGAGGTGACAAGCAAAGGAAGGATGTGGGGCTTGCTGCTCTCCATGTCATTGCTCCAAGCCCTGCAGGAGTTAGATGTCTGTGTGTCTAGAGTGTACACTTTAAGTATTTTAAATGGCTTTCTGTATGCATCTGGTCCTGAAAGCTGCAACTGCTCCTGCAGCTTCCTGTCCCAGCACCTTTGCCTGTGCACAGCATCCCACTTAG
This sequence comes from Melanerpes formicivorus, assembly GCF_026170545.1. NCBI lineage: Eukaryota > Metazoa > Chordata > Aves > Piciformes > Picidae > Melanerpes > Melanerpes formicivorus. Next base: position 919,180 of record NW_027142355.1, read on the forward strand.
GAGCCAGCCGACCTTTGGGTAACTTCCACTGAAAAATTGATGCTGCTCAGGCAAAGAGACTAAGCACACCTGCTCTTTCTAATCTGGAATGGATGAGCTTCTTGTCTCGCCCAAGTGGTTCTCCTTGTGACTAGCAATCTGTGATGCTTCTATTTTGGGAGGCAAAGCTGGTGCCAGGAGGCCTCAGCCTTACCCAGTGTGTGATGTGTGCTTAACGCATGGGAAGATCAAGGGGGGATCTTTGCTCTGCTGAAGTCACTGAAAATAGGCTGGATTTCACCCCTGCTCATTATAACTCAAATTACCTGTCTAGGAACCTGGGTCCTGATAACTGCTGCCTTCCATTAGGAACTGCAAGAAACATTTGACTGCTTGCACACATCTTCTGGTATTTGACTGTGCTGATCCTCCTGGGGCAGCTCTGCCTTGAACTCTGCTGTTTGTTTTCTTGGGGGTGTGAGGTTGGTTTTGTTTTGCTTTTCTGGCTTTGGGCTTTTCTTTCTGTAATTTTTCTAAATCTTATTTTCCTTATTTTTTTTTTTTTCCTTTTAGAAGGAAAGGAAAAAAAAAAATCTCTGAATCTAGGACTTAAATATCCAGCAGCCAGAGAGAAACCAAACCCAGCAGCCACAGGGAAACCAAACCCAGCAGCTACAGGGAAACCAAACCCAGCAGCCAGAGAGAAACCAAATCCAGCAGCTACAGGGAAACCAAACCCAGCAGCCAGAGAGAAACCAAACCCAGCAGCCACAGGGAAACCAAACCCAGCAGCCAGAGAGAAACTAAACCCAGCAGCCAGAGAGAAACCAAACCCAGCAGCCACAGGGAAACCAAACCCAGCAGCCACAGGGAAACCAAACCCAGCAGCCAGAGAGAAACCAAACCCAGCAGCCAGAGAGAAACCAAACCCAGCAGCCACAGAGAAACTAAACCCAGCAGCCAGAGAGAAACCAAACCCAGCAGCTACAGGGAAACCAAACCCAGCAGCCAGAGAGAAACCAAACCCAGCAGCCACAGGGAAACCAAACCCAGCAGCCAGAGAGAAACCAAACCCAGCAGCCACAGAGAAACTAAACCCAGCAGCCACAGATAATAAACCAAACCCAGCAGCCACAGGGAAACCAAACCCAGCAGCCACACATAATAAACCAAACCCAGCAGCCACAGATAATAAACCAAACCCAGCAGCCACAGAGAAACCAAACCCAGCAGCCACAGATAAAAAACCAAACCCAGCAGCCACAGAGAAACCAAACCCAGCTGCCAGAGACAAACTAAATATCTCTTTAGCAAGCTGAGCATGTCAGCCTGTCCTTATCCTACTATTCAGCCACTGAAGTCATCTCTTAAACACAACTGGCAAGGTTTGAGTTTTTTCTTCCTTTGCCTTTGTGTATGCAAAATAGAAATGATAATCCTTTGGTTAGAATATAGAAATGGAGAACATCAAACTAGAGAAATATTTTCCTTACAGGAAACAGAGCAGGAAAATTGTCTGTTGTCTGGATAGATGACAAGAGAAAATGTTTTAGGAGCTTATCTCAAGCCCATGTCTGAGCTTTTCTGCTCCTGATGGGAACACTCTTGTCTTGTTTCTTAAGAGAACACAAAATTAGACAAATAAAGAATTGACTGGAGGTGGAATTGTGCCATCATGTGTTAAGAGCAGAGTCAGAGCAGGTGCTGGCCTTCCTCTGATAATGAGACATGGGCTGATTTTGTTAGAGTGCATTGAAGTCACTTTCTTTCGTGTTGAGGGGTTAAAGGCTACCCTAAAGTCAATAAGCCCTCTTACTTTTTGGTGAGAGACACTCAGTCTGCAGGAGAACATGACAAACTGGTGCCAGTTGACCATTGCTTTTATTTTCTTAGCAGATCCTACAAACCATCCCATTCTGCCCTGGAAGCGGTGAAGCCAGACAAGGTGATGCACAGTCAGAAATCAGCAGTATGTTCAGCAACACAAAGATCTCTTTCAGGGAAGGGCCCATCTAGAATATACAGGCTGTATTACTTTCAGCAATTGCAAAAGCTTTTGCCCACAGCTCCATGCACTCATTTATCCCCTTACAGAGGATAGTGATAAATCAATACTGGGCCAGAATTTGCCCTCAGTGCTCAATTTTTACTGTTCCTGCTTTCCTTTCTATCTCCTTTTCCATTCCATCTGTTCATTATGTGTTCATTTTACCTCTGGATCTTTGCAAAGAGAGTACAAATAAGATGCCTGATCAGCACTGTTCAAGAGATGCTCAGGTATACAGGATTATACAAACAGCAAAGAAGCAGACCCTTTGTTCTTGTGGAAGTTTGATTCAGGGTTCAAGTTTCCTGCAGTGATGCAGGAAGGTGAGAAAGGAAGAAAAGGCCACAATGTGGATTCCATCAAGAAGATCAGGGCTGCAGCACAACTGCAAGCGTCTGCTGGCTTCACACGAGAGACCTGCCAGCCCCATCACAGCATTATCCTCCCTCACTTGGGGTGGTAGAAGGCAGAGAGTATTTCTGTGGTGCTCAGAAAGCAACAGAACTTTAAAACACTCTGCAGGATGAGCAAAAATGGGGCCCTGGGAAAAAAATTCTTCACTTCCTCAAACTGCTCTAGACCAATGAGGTTCCCATGAGTTACCCCTTCCTGCAACAGCCTCTGCAGTCTGTGCACAGGATTCTGCTGCACCCATCAACTGAGACCTTTCAAAAACCTCAGTCAGAAGCACTGCTTTCTGTCTTGGTGTCTCTCCTAACCTCATAACCTTTTTGTGGAGAGGAAGAAGGAAGAAGAGGAAAGTACTGGAGATAATGTATGGTAAAACACTACATACCTTCATTTTCAGAGCCTAAAAGCAAAGTACTAATCTCTGGAATGTATATACACACAGAGTACATAAATATATAGCTATATGATATTCCTGCAGTGCTTCATTGACCTACAGAGTGCCTTTGGCTGAGGGTAGCACATGGGAAACACCATGAACAGCACAACACTTTTTTGCCTTGTTTCAGGCCACTCCAGTTTCCTCCTCAGGCAGGTATGTGCATGCAACCCAAGACCTGAGAAGAGGAAATAATCTGTACCATTTCCTTATATTTTTGCTTTCTCTTTTGATAGGTGAAAAAAAATGATGCCAATGGGAGTTGCTTTAATAACTTTACCTGCAGTAAAGCACTCACATGAGCAGCCTCTGGACTGGATGGATTTGGTCACTAGCGTGTTTGTGAGAAGGTAATCCCAGTGTATAGAAACATCACACTTTCACGTGGCAAACTTCATTTTCCTGTTGGAGTGGCTTCCTCTGTTTGCTAGTGGAATACATGAGGCTCTTCACAAAAATAGGGTGTTTCCAATGTATAGAAACAAGGAGGTGACTGTTGTGTTAATAACGCCTATGAACACATTTGGTCCATGATAGCTTTTTAGCTAAAACTTGGAATGTAAACCGGAAGCAATACTACAGTTCAAATATTGAATCTTTGTCTGAGAGAGTGATTTGCTACCAGTGCCAATCTCCTGCCAAACGTGGCCATCAACTGTGCTGCTTCCCAAGAGCAGACATTAAGGGGCTTCCCTGAGACATGAATAATGCATTGCTGCTGGAACAAGGCAAAAGGAACTTCACCAGTAAGTAGCGAGTCTTCTGTTCTGCTGCCTGTTCTTGTAATCCTTTGTGCACCTTTCCCCTTCTCTGCAGCTGGTGAGTGCTAACAGGACCATGTAATGTCTGCTTTGAACTCATCTGAATTATCTTCTGCAATTCACTGCACCTCAGGGCTCACCTGTGCTGTGCAACGCTGCCTGCATCGCAGGAGTGAGAAATCTTTTAAGGAGAGATAGCAACTCTACAATTTCACTCTGAATAAAGAGCAGAGAGGAGCAATGTGAGCCCCAGAGCATCCCAGGGTCTTACTGGTGATTCAGAAAAGCCTCAGTCTGTTTTTCCTTCTCGTGGTCTGCCAGGGAACAGTTTTCACCAGCTTACTTATCAGGAAAATGTTTTCTTCCCTTTGCTGCATTTTCACTATGCCAGCTGCCACAGTGGGGAAACAAATTACCCTTTGTCCTATCCTTTCTGTCTCAGATGACTGTGCTTCACCAGCCCTTCATTTTTCCTTTCCTTTCTGCTGTTATACTTCTGCCCAAACAACTACAAAATTCTCCACCTAATGAGTAGGAGCCCCAGGGAATTAATGTGTGCTGGAGGTGACTGTGCAGAGAGGCCAAGCAGCAGAAGCAACAAGTCTCTCTCAGATCTTACATGACTGACTTCTACCTTCCTCTACCTTCCATTTTATGTTTCCTCATGAAGTCCCTGTAAGGGAAGGCAGCAAAACAACACATAAATCAGTGTGCTTCTGTGCTGGACCCCTGTGCTCAGCAGGACAGAGCTCTTTTGGTCCTTCAGCCTTGTTTATTTTTTTGCTGTGTTTTCCATCCAGGCATGGCTGGCAGAGGGGAGCATGGGAAGTGATTCCCTTTTAAACTCTGGTAGAACAGAGCAGCTCCATTCTCTCCAGTAAATGCTGCAGCCCAGTGCTACAGATGCAGATGCCTGAGGCTCCGATAGGCCCAGAAGCTGGGGCTGCCCATTTTGTGGGTGTGTGGGAGGGAAATCTAAGTGGTGTTGATCGAAGTGGCATCTCCCTAACAAGTTAGCCTGCACTTGTGGGCAGAAATGTCTACAATTCCCTGCTATGTCCTAGGGATCCAGAGAGTGAGAGGCAATGTGTCAGTTCTGAGAGCATAAAGGACAGAACTCCTGGGCTGCTCCCATGAGCACCTTCAGCTCTGTCTTTGAGGGATTGCTTTGTTCCTTTCAGGGTGAGGACTGTACAGACAGGCACAGCTGTATCATTGAGCATTTAGCATCTAGATTCAGTAGCTGAAATAACTGTATGTGGTTATGAACCATTTGGCTGCAGTAAGAACATAAAGTTTTACAGAGGAAATCTTAGGCTTGGTTCTCTAGCAGCCCCAGGGGTCAGGGAATGACTTTGCTGCTGGAACACAGACTCCATTACAGAAGCCGAAACAGGAGGCTCAAGTCCCAGCTGAGGAGACTGGAACTTGTCTTAGTTAATAGCAACCTCAGAATATATCTATATCTATATCTATATCTATATCTATATCTATATCTATATCTATATCTATATCTATATCTATATCTATATCTATATCTGTATCTATATCTATATCTATATCTATATCTATATCATCTATATCTATGTCTATGTCTATATCTATATCTATGTCTCTGTCTATCTACTATATCTTTATCTATCTATCTATCTATCTATCTATCTATCTATCTATCTATCTATCTTTGTCTCTCTATATCCATGTCTCTATCTATGTCTATATCTCTCTGTATCTATATGTATGTGATCTATATGTGCAGGTACTATATGTATGTCCTATATCTATACATAGGTACTTTTAAACCCTTAATTTTGTGGTATGATAACAGACATAAACAGCTTTGGGCTGGCCTTGTTCACAGGCTCAGCTGTTCTCTGACCTAAGGTAGTCTGGCCCAGTTTTCTCAGGGATTTTCCCTTATGCTGCATGCATTATTTTACTGGAATTAATGATTTTTAGTAATTAATTAGCTGTATTATTTACTTGTGATAATGTCACCATGATCAGAGTTTTCTAGATGCTGTGAAGATGTTGCAGCTAATCACAGATCACCAACATTAGGAAAACCTAATTTAGATAAAGCAGCTCCTGCCAGGAGGTTTGTTATGGCAGAAGGTAAGACTAACAACTTTCTTTTAATGTCAGAATGGCAATTATTGCTTCCTGGTTCTTTCAGCATCCAACAATTTTTGCTGTTGATTTGCTTTGGTTTGGTTTGTTCTGGTTTGGGGTTTGGGTTTGGTTTGCTTTTGGTTTTGCTTTTTGCTTTGGTTTGCTTTGCTTTGGCTTAGTTTGGTTGGGTTTGGGTTTGGGCATGAGTTTGGTTTGATTTGCTTTGCTTTGGCTTGGTTTGGTTGGTTTGGGTTTGAGCTTGAGTTTGGTTTGGTTTGGTTTGGTTGCTTTGCTTTGGCTTGGTTTGGTTGGTTTGGGTTTGGTCTTGAGTTTGGGTTTGGGTTTGAGTTTGGTTTGGTTTGGTTTGGTTGCTTTGCTTTGGCTTGGTTTGGTTGGTTTGGGTTTGGGCTTGAGTTTGGTTTGGTTTGGTTGCTTTGCTTTGGCTTGGTTTGGTTGGTTTGGGTTTGGGTTTGGGTTTGGGTTTGGGTTTGGGTTTGGTTTGATTTGGTTTACTTTGGTTTGGTTGGTTTGGGTTTGGGTTTGGGTTTGGTTTGGTTTGGTTTACTTTGGTTTGGTTTGGTTGGTTGGTTTGGTTCTTTTTCTCCCAAACCCTTTTTTAATACAAGTTTATTTATCAGGTCTCTTTGCAAAGTAACATGGCAAGTAAAGGACCCCTTCAACCTGGGGCTGCAAAAAGCAGAGGTATTTCTGCCTCTCAGGGAGCAGGGAGATAATAGACCCTACCTAAACAGTGAGGTTGGAGCTGGAATAATGCACTGAGAGGTTTAGGCAACTCATCTCCTGAAAAATGTAGACAAAGTGAATGGAGTTCAGAGAAGAGCAACAGACAACAATCATGAAGATGGAGGGATGGCTATATAAGGGAAGACTAAAAGGGACTCAGCATTCAGCTGAAACAAACAATGAAAACCTTCAGGAGATAAATGCTCCAAGCCCTACACACAAATATAAAGCCACAGAGCTTCACAGCATTTCCCAGTTACTGCACCAAAGGAAAAGAAAATGTGGTTTTCTGCAGAGCCTGCAAGTTAGACAGCAGCTGATTTAACCTCACGCCTGTGCCTGGGAAGATCATGGAACAGAGCCTCCTGGAAGGAGACAGGAAGGTGATATGATGTGGCCAGCATGCCCTCACCAAGGGCAAGTGCTGCCTGACCACCCTGGTGGCTTTCTACGAGGGTGCAACTACAGCAGTGGACAAGGGAGGACCAACAGACGTCATCTCTCTGCACTTCTGTAAAGCCCACAGCAGCCTTCTCCCTAAGCTGGAGAGACAGGAATGTGATGGGTGGACTGTCCAGTGGGTAAGGAATTGGCTGGAGGATCACATACAAAGGGCAGTGGTCAACATCTCGATGTCCAGATGGAAACTGCTGACAAGAGCTGTCCCTCAGGAGTCTGCAGTGGGACAAGGGCTGCTCACTCTCTTCATCAATGACATAGACACCCTCAGCAAGATGAGGTTGTGGAGTCTCCTTCTCTGGAGCCTTTCCAGCCCTGTCTGGATGTGTTCCTGTGTGACCTCTGCTGGATTCTATGCTCCTGCTCTGGCAGGGGGGTTGGACTGGAAGCTCTCCAGAGGTCCCTTCCAACCCCTAACATCCTGTGATCCTGTGATGACACTAAGCTGAGTTTCATAGTTTCATTCAGGGTTGGAAGGGACCACAAGGATCATCTAGTTCCAACCCCCCTGCCATGGGCAGGGACACCCCACACTAGATCAGGCTGGACAGAGCCTCAGCCAGCCTGCTCTTAAACACCCCCAGGGACGGGTCCTCGACCACCTCCCTGGACAACCCATTCCAGGGTTTCACCACTCTCATGGGGAAGAACCTCCTCCTCCCCTCCAGCCTCAATCTCCCCACCTCCAGCTTCATTCCATTCCCCCTAGTCCTATCACTACCTGAGATCCTGAGAAGTCCCTCCCCAGCCTTCCTGTAGGCCCCCTTCAGATACTGGAAGGCCACAATTAGGTCACCTGGGAGCCTTCTCCTCTCCAGACTGAACAGCCCCAACTCCTTCAGTCTGCCCTCATAGGACAGGTGCTCCAGCCCTCTGATCATCCTCATGGCCCTTCTCTGGACACGTTCCAGCACCTCCAGATCCCTCTTGCAATAGGGGCTCCAGAACTGGACACAGTACTCCAGGTGGGGTCTCACCAGGGCTGAGTAGAGGGGGAGGATCACCTCCCTCGACCTGCTAGCCACACTTCTCCTGATGCAGCCCAGGATCTGATTGGCTTTGCGGGCTGCAAGTGCACATTGAGAGCTCATGTTGAGCTTTTTGTCCACCAGCACCCCCAAGTCTCTCTCCTCAGGGCTACTTTCCAGCCAGTCACTGCCCAGCCTGTATTTGTGCCTGGGATTGCCTCCACCCAGATGCAGGACCCTGCCCTTGCTCTTATTGAACTTCATGAGGTTGGCTTGTGCCCACCTCTCCAGCCTGTCAAGGTCCCTCTGGATGGCCTCCCTTCCCTCCAGTGTGTCTGCTCCACCACACAGCTTGGTGTCATCAGCAAACCTGCTGAGGGTGCACTCAATGCCACTGTCCCTGTCTCCCACAAAGATGTTGAATAAGACAGGTCCCAGGACCGATTCCTGAGGGACTCTGCTTGTTGTTGTGCAGCTGACACACCAGAGTGATAAGATATCATGCAGAAGGACCTGGGCAAGCTCAGGAAGTGAGGCTTTGAAAACTTGAGGTTCAACAAGACCAGGTGCAAGGTCCTACATCTGGGCTGGGGCAATCCTCAGTACCATTAGAGGATGAGGAATGATGGGCTGGGAGCAGCCTGTGGAGAAGGACTTTAAGGTGCTGTGGATGAAAAGCTGGACATGAGCCATCAAAAGAAGAATGGTCAGGAGGTTGAGTGAGAGGATTCTGCCACTCCACTCCAGTGAGACCTCACCTGCAGTACTTTTTTGAAGGGGCTGGTCCAGTCTTGCCACCTCCACAGCCATTGGCATTGGCTCTGAAAAGATTTAGCCTTCATAGGCAGGACAATTACATGGGAGTCCAACACGGTGTGAGTAGGAAGAAAAATATATCCCAGATGAACTCCACCTGTAGACATTTGTATTGTTCATTTGGTGCTTCTTTCCCCAATCTGTTGAACCACATCCCCAGCCTCTTGTGGTGTGAGACAAGGGGAAGATGCACTGCTGTCCTGCATGGAAGGTCAACACTCAGCAGTCTGTGGAGGGTAGGACATATGGAGCTGAGCCTTTGGAAAGGCTTTGAGTTTAAACTGATTGTTGCTTTCAGGTCTTGATCCTCACATCTGAGAGGCCTGGAGGACATCAGTGGTACAAGTCTGTCATCTGCAGATGTGTGCTCTGTGGCATAAATCACAATCTCTCACTCAGTGTCATGAAAGAAGGCTGATTTTGCACTGGCTGAGGGTTTCATTTCTGCTGAACCTGAGCATTGGTAGTGAGCACTGTGCTGTGCCAGTGACTCATGAGGATTATCCAGTGGGAGTGCAGCTTGGTCACTGCATCTTCACAGCACAGATGCTGCTGCCATGTGCCACAGGTTCTGTGATGCAGATAAGCAAGAAGAGACTCAAAGGAAGTAGCAATTCACTTGCATCCTAAACAGGGCATTGAATGCAGGGGTTTGGAGGTGAAAGGAGAATTCTGTGTCAAAGCCCATGACCTGTACTCTGTGCTGTGTATAAATTGTCACTTCAGATACAGAAAGCTGCTTTAATCTGTACTGTCAAAGCAGGAGCCAAAGGTGGGCAATTGGAGTGAAAAATGTGGCCTGTTGTTTGCCAGTTGGTTCCTTAACGACTGGGGGGAAAGTGGCGTGAAGGAAATAGAGCACTAACATTTTAGATGCCCACTGGGGAGGCTGCAAGCTGGCAGTTGATGTGCTGCTCATCTCCTAGAAAGAATTATGCATTCAGGCCCCCTCAGTTCAGCTGGCACACTAGGATTTCTCACAGTGTCATAACTGTGAGGCAGAAAGCCTGCAAGCTGGTGGCAGACCTGCCTTTGGGGCTCTGCCCACACCACACAACGTCCCTGTAAGGACAATTCTGAGGCCAGATCTGTTGCCAGTGTCACTTAGCAGAGCTCCTACACAGTCAATAGGGCTATGCTAGTTTGCACCAGTGGAAGACCTGGCCCCAAAGAGGTACTTTCTCCACATTTAGGCCTGATGCAATTCTGCCAGTAGGAGAACACTGGCTGTTCTGCTGGTGTGGGACTGTGTAGCTCTCCAGCTGTGGTCTCCTCAGACACAGTTTTGCTTGCAGAGACACTTGGAGAAGAGCTGGTACTGGTGCAACAAATAGGCGAGCTCAAAGAGTCCCCTGGGCAGGCTGGAAAGCTGTCTCAGTGCTCACACTGTGTGCATCTGACACTCAGAGTTAATCAGATCAAACTAAAGCTCCCATCTGACTGAAGGAGTGGGAAAGAGTGAAGCTGTGCCATTGTGTGCTCATCTCCAGGGAGAGCAGGGCAAGAGGCTCACACCGAGCAGCTTCTGGCACTAGAGCTCTTTCATGTCCTGAAACAAGCAGGGACAGAAAGCACACCCTGCAGAGCAGCAGCTTTGAGGGCCCTGGGGCAGGTTCTGCCAAGTCCCAGCCTGCTTGCTGCCTCCTCTTCGCCTAGCCTCATGCAGCCATGGAGGCTGATCCTCCTCCTGGCAGATGCCACCACAGGACAGGACAGCAACGCTGTGGCTCCAGGCTGGCAGATGCATGTCCAAAGCAGTTCATATCAGCCAGCCTTACTGTTGTGCTGCCAGCCCAGGGGAAAAGATGGAGATGGGTGACAAGTGGTGTCCCTCAAGCATCTGTATGAGCACCAGTGCTGTTCAATGTCTTCATCAATGATACAGACAGTGGGGACCGAGTGCAGCCTCAGCACATTGCAGTTGACACCATGCTGAGTGGTGTGGTTGACAGGACTGAAGGACACGAGGCCATGCAGAGGGAGTTGGGCAAGCTGGAGAGGTGAGCTGAGGAGAATCTCAGGAGGCTCAACAAAGCAAAAAGCAATGCCCTGCACCTAGGCTGGGGCAACCCTTGATGTTAATGCAGGCTGGGGGATGATGAAATTGAGAGCAGCCCTGCAGAAAAGGTCTTTGGGGTACCAGTGGAGGAGAAGCTGAACATGAGACAACAATGTACAGTCACAGGTCAGAAGGCAAATTGCATCCCAGGCTACATCAAAACAAACATGGCCAGCAGATGGAGAGAGGGGGTTCTGCCACTGCTCTGGTGAGACCTTACCAGGAGTACTGTGTCCAGCTTTGGAGATCCCAACACAAGAGAGATATTGACCTGCTGGAGGGCAAACATGATCGTCAGAGGGCTGGAGCACCTCTCCTGTGAAGACAGGCTTAAAGAATTGAGGCTCTTCAGGCTGGGTAAGAGAAAGCTTCAGGGAGACCTTATAGATATGTTTCAGTATCTGAAGGGGACCTACAGCAAGGCTGGGAAAGAACTGTTCAGAAGGGCTTGTAGAGATAGAATGAGGGGCAGTGGTTTGAAACTGGAGCAGGGCAGATTTAGGCTGGGCATAAGGAGGAAGTTCTTTACAGTGAGAGTGGTGAAATACTGGAAGAGGCTGCCCAGGGATGTGATTGAGGTCCTGTCCCTGGAGCCATTCAAGATCAGACTTGCTGTGGCCCTGGGCATACTGACCTGCTTGCAGGTGTCCTGGCTAACTGCAGGGGGGTTGGACAAGTTGACTTTTAAATCTTCCTTCCAACCTGATGCAATCTGTGGTTCTGTGAAAAGGAGTTCAGTTTGAGGAAGAAGCAGTTGTGAATAACCAGGTAGGTAGGAGCAGGAGGTAAGGAAAAGTGCAGCTGCTGAAAGCAGAGCTGGAATGCTCCATGCATTCCTAATCGCTCATATCACATAAAGATATTCTTGAGAAGAAAGAGAGTCAAGAGGGGCTGTGATAAGATAAAAGAGGAGCAGTGAACCTCTCTCATACAGAGCAACAGAAAGACGTAGTCGTCTCTAGCCTGAAGGCTGAGAGGAGATACAGGATCTTTTTAGAAGTGCATCAGTAGAGAAACAGCAAGCAAGGAGAAGAATCTGTACATTGAACTTAAACCTAACCAACAAAGCACTAAAGTGCCTGCTGTGGGGAAAATAGGCACAGAAATCCCTTTGCCTTGTCAGAAAGGAGAATCAATGAATACAGAATGTGATGCCCACTTGGCTGGGGCTCTAGACTTGCAAACAAAGCTGCTGTGAAGCTTCTGCCTCATTGTTCCTTTAGAGAGGATCACGGAAGAAAGGCAAGAGGGAACAGACACAGCTTGCAGAACACCAGAACATCTCCTGTAAGACACCAAATAGTATGAAGCTCCTGCCAAATCTCTGGAGCTGGCACAGCTAACGACTTTGCCACCTGACACGGGTCACAGGCGCCTCTGACAATAACCACAGATGTTTTGCTTGTATCAGGCCTGTCCTAGACTGTAATTGGGCAGAGATCTGCAAGTTCAATCTCTACATCCTGTCCTTTGTTATCCAGGTGATTGCTGGTTGCTGAGATTAACACATCAGGCCACCTGTGCCACGGCTCAGCTTTCCAAGCTGAACAGAGAGCTGAGCACAGCGGAGCTCAGAAGACGTAACTCTGCTTGCCTGGTGGCTCTGTTTGCAGCAATAATTTGGAAAGAGGAACCGTGCTCTGCTCTGAAGCTGCTATGCTCATTCCAACTCCTGAATGCAGCACTGCAATGAATAGGGGAGCTTTGTGGGGTTGGAACTAGACGATCCTTGTGGTCCCTTCCAACCCTGACTGATACTATGATACTATGATAATGTGAGGAACGTAACTGATGGAAGCGAAGCAGAGACAGCAGCTTGGGCTTCAGCTGTTTATTAGTCGCCTCAGGGCCTTAGGTTTCATGTGAGCTGGTTTGTGCTAACACCTTTTTTTGAGCACTGAGGGCCAGGTGCAATTCTGGTGTAGTTCAGAGTAACTTTTTTGAGTGATGATAGCTTACCCCAGCTGAGCAAATGGCCCACAATATTTTGGCAGTCAGGGAAGGCAGCTCAAGCTCCCAAGCTAAAGAATTTCTGTGTGACAACTCAACTAGTGCCCGCTCATCATACAAATACTGCTGATGCCCTCTCCATCCACCTGCGCACATCTGATGAGGGCTGGGCTGTCCTGGCAGAAGGGCATGGAGCTGTTTCATGTCCTCAGTGTGGGGTCAAATCCTCCAGTCTTTGCCGCTTTTCACTTCAGTGAGGATTGCAGTTCACTGACTGAAAGGATTGGAACTCATTTTGAATACACTTCTCTCTGGCTTCTTTCCATTCACTCACCCTAATCATTAGGATCTCAGACTGGGATTCATTAAACACCATACACACAAACACTTTAAAATCACTTTGCTGTGTGTCTTGCACATGTAGAGATCAGATTGCCCCTGATTTTAATCCAGACAGACATTCTGTGCTTTGTTCCTTCTTCCTTTTATCCACACCCTCAATATAAATCTCGGTGTTTCCTTCCTCCCTTCAGGGTTCTTTCCTTCCAGTGACAAACTTTCACTCCCCTGACCCCTTCATATTCAGGACACTATAATTTCATGTGTTCCTAGGAGATACATGACATCTCTTCCATTCTGTGGGTGCATCAGATGCTGCATTTCCACTGTGGCCTTTATTGTGTCTCTGCAAGTGTCCTGACTCGTCCCAGTATGTTTGTCAGCAGTGTGCTCAGGTGGTCACTCTCTCTAGAAGGCTTTTCCTGTCAGCCTCAGAAATTCTAATTACATCTGCCCGTGCAGGGGAGGGCTTTAACCCTGCAGAATAGAGGAGAGGGTGTGCCTTGCTCTCTCCTGCACGCCCAGGTGCTGTGGGGAGGCAGCTCTCCATCCGCAGGACAGACAGTGGTGGCTCACTTTCACCCATGGGAAGGTATTGCCTGTTGTACTACCAGTGCCCCTCACTGCAGGAGCTGGAGCTGTAACCTGCAATTATTTTATTGTGCAGGAGCACAGATGAACTCTTCTGAAGGGTGAGACTTAGTCATCACTGGAGGAGGGAGGAGGAGATCTTATCACAGGCTTCACCTGGCTTGCCAGAAGTAAAAACTGATCTGTCTTACCAAGGGTTTATTAGTGCAGTTCCTACACTGTCTTGCTGCAGAGGGAATAATATACTTCAGACATTAATGAAGCTGGAGATATCAAGGGCCTGGCATTTGTCATGTAGAGTGTCACTTGACATTCTAATGCAGGAGGATGTTGTGGGTGATGGGCAAGTGGCGGAGTGTTGGCTAAGGAACTGCAGTGGTGCTATGATAACGGAGGAAAAGCAGCCAGACACTTTCCTTTATGCATGAAACAAGTGGGGTGCTGAGAGGCTTCCACATCAGCTTTTGGAGGGAAATAAAAGGAAAAGAGAAAAAATCCAGTGGGAAATGCTCCTGCTGAAACACACAGAAAGGCCCAAACCTTCCACCTTATATTCAGCTGCTCTCACTTCCTCTAATGAGAATCTCTGAGGCGTGAGAATGTGTCAAGAGACTTCAATCTTGCACTTAAAAAGATAGCTGAGAAAAGTTCCCTCAGAAAAATCCTGGGATGAATCCTAGCTCTCCAGCAAGTCAGCCTCTACGATTTCTCAGTGCAATGTTTGCAATAAATCAAACATTTTCATTTTAAAAACTGTAATCAGCTAAACTGTGAAGGGAATTCATTTATAAACCAGCCAAAGTATAAAGAATCATCTGTCTCCTAGCTCTGCAGCTTAATATCTTCAATCAGTCACAAGTCCTTGAATGGATCCAGAGAAGAGAGTATTGCTGTTAGCAGTTTGCACAGGAAAGGCTTTTCCATGGGAGTAGCCTCAAGGTGACTACCTCCTGCAGAGTTTCATGTCTCATTTACCAAAGCCTGCAAATAAATTAGGGAAAGGAGGTTTTCTGCCACTCCATTTATGTGTGCAATGATTTTTGTTGTCTTAGCACAAGCCTGGTGCTTCCTCAGATATAAAAGACTTCAAGCATTCTGCCCAGCTTTCTGGCTTTGGCTGAGCACCCCAGTAAGTAACTGCAAGTTAGGAGATGTACAGAGAGTATGCTGAAGGAACAACTCAGTCTTGTGTCTGTTGTGAACCCCTGATATTTGTGTCTTCTAGGACACATCTGGTGTCTCTGCCAGTGGCCTGATAAGGGTCAACAGCAAGTTCTGTCTTCTGAGAATCTGCTTACTGCACACTTAGGATCCCTCAGCTGGAAAGAAAGGACTTTTCTGTGGGCATCAGGGGACCTCAAGGCAGCTTTTCACTGAGACCAACAAATGCTCTGCTCCCCAGCTCTTTGCAGAGAGCAAAAGCTACAGAAAGTGCTGTTGAGCACAAATTATTTTGGTCACCTCTGTATGTGTTAGGCAGTCAGTGTAGCTGTGTGATAACCAGGCAGGAGCAGAGCTCACAGACGATTTTGGTCACCTCTGTGTGTGTTAGGCAGTCAGTGTAGCTGTGTGATAACCAGGCAGGAGCAGAGCTCACAGACGATTTTGGTCACCTCTGTGTGTGTTAGGCAGTCAGTGTAGCTGTGTGATAACCAGGCAGGAGCAGAGCTCTATTTGAAAAAGAAATCAAGACATGACATTAGGGACAGCTGGCTGAACACTGGGGGTTTGTAAACATTTGGAGTTCAGAATAGGAACTAGAAATCATTTTGAAAATGGACCTCTCAAACCCCACTTTTCCAAA
>NW_027142355.1:934755-984331 GCF_026170545.1 Melanerpes formicivorus
AAGGCTAAACCAGTCCATTCTACACTGGATCTCAAGCCTGCCTTCAAACCCTCGGCATCTTTCACTAATTGCTGCTAATTTTCAGACAGTGCTACCTCTCAGGGTACCTGGCAAGCAGCTCACTGTACCTGAAGCCTCCTGAGCGTTACTGATTAATGCAGGCACCGCTTGGGTCACCTCCCCAGCACTCCCTCTCCTCTGCCCATGGCTACCTTAGCTCTTCTGACAAAATAAACACAACATCAGGAGCCAATTAATGAAGTTTTTTGCTGTTATTTACATCAGATGTGAAAGGACTCCAAATTTCATGAAGGAGATGAAACAATTTGGTGGCATTGTGCTCGGGTACCTGCAGCAGGCTAAAGAAACACACAACCAGCTCTTGCTTTGATAGCTGCGGTGACTTCCAGCTACCAAACAAGCACAGAGTGGAGCTCTTCCAGCTCATACATTCATCCCATGATGACCATGCTAAATGACCATCTGATTAGAGGACTTTCTTTGTTCACTGCCAGTTGTGCAGTCCTTGAAACAGTCATGTTATGGTGGAATAAACTCCTTCCGCTGCAGCTAAATGCTGCCTTTGTGCATCTTTGGTCCCGATTCAAAATGTGCTGCCCAAACTATAGATATGGCTGCTGTGGGGGCCCTGGGGCGACGATGGGAGAACACTGCAGAAGAATGGCTACCAAAATTAAATTCCTGCCCATGGCAATGTTAGGAACCTCTTTCATATATTCTCTAGAAACAGCTGCTTGCAAAAATGATGTGAAAAGCAGTTGTGTGTACTCACTGACGTAGGCTCCCCTGTTCCTGTGTGACCTGTGCTGGATTCTCTGGTCCTGCTCTGGCAGGGGGGTTGGACTCGATGATCTTAGCCTGGAGGAGACTCAGGGGTGACCTTATTGCTCTCTACAACTACCTGAAGGGAGGTTGTAGACAGGCAGAGGTTGGTCTCTTCTCCCATGCAGCCAGTACCAGAACAAGAGGACACAGTCTCAGGCTGTGCCAGGGGAGGTTTAGGCTGGATGTTAGGAAGAAGTTCTATATAGAGAGAGTGATTGCCCTTTGGAATGGGCTGCCTGGGGAGGTGGTGGAGTCACCATCGCTGGAGGTGCTCAGGAGGAGACTTGACAGGGTTCTTAGTGCCATGGTTTAGTTGATTAGGTGGTGTTGGATGATAGGTTGGACACAATGATCTTGAAGGTCTCTTCCAACTTGCTCTATTCTATTCTATTCTATTCTATTCTATTCTATTCTATTCTATTCTATTCTATTCTATTCTTCTATTCATCTCCAAAGGTCCCTTCCAACCCCTAACACCCTGTGATCTGAAGTGGTTAATATATGACACATGTCACAAAATTAGAACATGTTTAAATCCATTTCTTCTCCACGAGTTTGTGTGACTGTGTGCTTTACTTCGTGTAATTCCAACAGGGGTAATCACAAATGGAGAGTTACACAAATACTTTAAAGTATTTGTTGAATCATAGATTAACAGAACATGAGAGGTTGGAAGGGACCTCCAGAGATCATCCAGTCCAACTCCCTGCCAGAGCAGAATCACCTGAGGTCTCTCAGTCTCTCTTCACAGGGGAGATGCTCAAGTCCCCTAAGCATCCTCCTGGCTCTCCCTTGGCCTCTCTCCAGCAGGTCTCTGTCTCTCTTGAACTTGGGGAGCCCAGAACTGGACACAGGATTGCAGGAGTGGTCTGAGCAGGGCAGAGCAGAGCGGGAGCAGAACCTCCCCAGCCCTGCTGGCCACACTTTTCTTGCTGTACCCCAGGATCCCATTGGCTCTCTTGGCCCCCGGGGCATACTGCTGTCCCATGCAGAACTTGCTGTCCAGCAGCACGCCAAGGTCTCTCTCCATGGTGCTGAATCAGGTGTGAGACACTAAGTTCACGGAGGGTTAAGCAAGAGCTGTGTAAGGTTCCTCCCTAGCTAAGAGGATGCTGTAACTCAAGGCATTAAGTGACACTTTGAACCAGAGTATGTTTAGTGAGTCAATGATCAGATAAATTTGTCTGGTGTTTCTTTTCCAATATCACAGCAGAAGGAAGCCCGTGCTGCTAAAGAATGAATACATCATTACAGGGAGCTCACAAATGATCTGAAGAGAGACCCAGAGCTGAGGGTACAGCTCATCTCTCTCTGACAGAAGGTGAAGCTCTGCTTTAGCACAGAGATTGCAATCTTAAAGAAAAATGCAACAAAGCATGCCATGGTTAGAGCAGAAGGCAGAGTTTGCCATGGCATCCTCTGCCAAACCCAACACAAATAGTACTCTTTAGATGACAGTAAAGAGATCTCAACCTTGTGTTGATAAATACATCTGCCTGCCTGTCTGTCCACTACTGACATCTTGTGCTGAACACTATGGAGCTGTAACATTACCTGAATTTCCTTTGGCAGCATTCAGGGGAGGGTTGGTTCCACAGTTCATAACATTTGGTTCCACAGTGCAAACTGACCAAGGGAGATTAACACAAACCAGTCTGAGAATTTGCAGACAAAGAACAGGTGGCAAAAGATGAAGTAATGTATTTTACTTATTGGGGGAAAAACAAAAGGAAAGGAGGAAAAAGAGGCAATGAAAACTTGCTGCCTTAACTTTGTCTTCTGAGAATGAGTCCTGCATTAGATCCTTTGTAATGAGTTGAACACCAGGATCTTTGTTTTTAGTCAGCAATCTAAAGATAGCCCACAGACTGTCTGAGCACAACACCACACCTACTGTGGGAACAAGGACAAAGTAATGGCTTGCTTAGCATAACAATTGCTTTTCTAGGTTTGAATGTGACTTCTCCAAGAGGATAGGCTGAATAGTCAGGAGAACTTGGAATTGTTGCTTTGGCTTTGGTTTGGTTTGGTTTGGTTTGTTTTGGTTTGGCTTGGCTTGGTTTGGTTTGGCTTGGCTTGGCTTGGTTTGGTTTGGCTTGATTTGGCTTGGCTTGGCTTGGCTTGGTTTGGTTTGGTTTGGTTTGGTTTGGTTTGGTTTGGTTTGGCTTGGTTTGGCTTGGCTTGGCTTGGCTTGGCTTGGTTTGGTTTGGCTTGGTTTGGCTTGGCTTGGCTTGGTTTGGTTTGGTTTGGTTTGGTTTGGTTTGGCTTGGTTTGGCTTGATTTGGCTTGGCTTGGTTTGGTTTGGTTTGGTTTGGTTTGGTTTGGCTTGGCTTGGCTTGGTTTGGTTTGGCTTGGCTTGGCTTGGTTTGGTTTGGCTTGATTTGGCTTGGCTTGGCTTGGCTTGGTTTGGTTTGGTTTGGTTTGGTTTGGTTTGGTTTGGTTTGGTTTGGCTTGGTTTGGCTTGGCTTGGCTTGGCTTGGCTTGGTTTGGTTTGGCTTGGTTTGGCTTGGCTTGGCTTGGTTTGGTTTGGTTTGGTTTGGTTTGGTTTGGCTTGGTTTGGCTTGATTTGGCTTGGCTTGGTTTGGTTTGGTTTGGTTTGGTTTGGTTTGGTTTGGTTTGGTTTGGCTTGGCTTGGCTTGGCTTGGCTTGGTGGTGGGTTATTTTTGTTCTGGCGTAGGAACTGGGAAGTGCTCATAGGAGGAACTGTGCAAGAGCTTTGCTATCTCCCACCTCAGCTTTGCTCTCAGAGAATCTGCTGTCAGGGTGGAGTGTCTGCCATCTACAGCCCTCACTTCAGATTTGCATGGAAGTTTGACAAAGGGTTTGGAGAGACACATTTCCCTTTTGAGTGCCTCTGGGGCCAACCACATTGCATGGGCAGATCAGGGTCCTGCTGCAGGACCTTTCTATCTCCACTCACATTTTGTACATCTGGATGTCTTCCCACCAACACAGC
This sequence comes from Melanerpes formicivorus, assembly GCF_026170545.1. NCBI lineage: Eukaryota > Metazoa > Chordata > Aves > Piciformes > Picidae > Melanerpes > Melanerpes formicivorus. The sequence goes on from NW_027142355.1 coordinate 938,558, forward strand.
TCTGCAGACTGTGACTCACTTCTGCAGAGGCTGGGAAGTGTCTGATGCAGCAAGGCTTTGTGTCTGTCCTGCTCTGAACAGAGGCAGATCTCCTGGGGGTCTCTCACAACAAGCTGCACTGGCAAGCTGCACTGTCAGCCCCACAACCCTGCTGACACAACTGGAGCCACCAGCAGGGAGTGAACAAAGTCATCCTCCCCACATATTTTCACCTCTCTAGGACCTTGGACTTGCTGCTGAGAGGTGACCTGAGTTAGAGATCGTGTCTTTGGCTACAACAATGCTTGTGAAGAGTCACTGGGTCCACAGCAGTTGTCCCTCAGTCTGGGCTTACTCTCAGAGCATGAGGAGCAGCTTGCAAGCTGATTGCAAACAGCACATCTTCTGTGTGCCAGCTCTTGCACCGTGCCCAGCCACTGACTGGAGCAGTGCTGTGGAGCAGTGCCTAGGCTATGCTGAGTACCAAGCTGGACACTCCACACCATGGGCTGTGTCCTGCTGACACTGAAACCTGAGCTCCATCTCTCTGTGGGGTTCACTCCTGCAGACAAAGACAAGGGTTTCATAGCCCACAACCAGATTTCTCTTCCTTGTGCTTGCCTAAGTGCACTCTGAACACAAGGCAAACATGTAGTTTCCAGAACTGATGGGACTCTCACAGCCAGTTCCAGCGAGAAGAGTTAGACCAAGGTCTTTATATCCCACTGTTGGCTTCTTGATGTGCTGAAGAACTCAGGCTCTGTGCTGCAGGCTGTTTAGCAGTCCTCTACACATGCAAGACAATAAACACATCTGATAATGCTGTGTTAGTTGAGAACTCAATGCTCCCATACATGCTGCACCAATTTTTACCCCTATAAGACAGAGAGCTGTTGTAAAGGGGCTGTGTAAACACTTGCAGCTTTTTCCTAATGAGACAGAAGCAGTGTGCTTGCCACATGCCAACAGCAAGCTGATCTCTTGCAGGCAAACACTGCAACCCCTGCAGCAGAGGCTATTTTACAGATGATTGTGGAAATATCAAGCAGCTCTGCTTCAACTTTAAGGCACTTGCTGTATCATTTGACACATTTCACACTCAATGAGTACTTCTGCAGTATTTAAAAGGTGTCAGCTGCAATGTGAGATCTGTTAAGCAATTACAGAAATATTATCTATTCATTACTTCAGTTAAGCACAGCACACAGAATGCCATTTCATCACCTAGTGCCATGGATTTGATTTTCTCCTCCTATGTTTGCCCCTGAGGCTGCCTTTATGTGACTGATGACGCAGGAGAGTAACAGTGCAGGAATGGGTTTGTGGCCAAGTGTTTGAACAGCCCCAGCAAAGCAGACAGGATGTCTTCATCTCTGAAGTTAAGCTGATGCCCAGCTACTCTGCTCCAGCTCTGTATGCAGACTGACAATTCAGACCCCCAAAGGCCTTGTGCTGAGGAAGGTGCATGTGGAAAAAAGCTCTTGGTGGTAGTGATGCACATCCAGAATAGGCTCCTAATTCCCACCAGCCACAGCCAAGAGGATTCCTCAACAAGAGATGATGTTCCAGTGCCTTACCTGGTCATTTTGGGAACCTGCATTGCCTTCACCTGACAGAAGAGAGGGAGGAGGAGAATGAGATCCATTTTGCATTCTTAAAAAGGCCACAGTCTTCAACAGTGTTAATCAGGCTGTAAAGCATTGGGGAATATGTAGCCTGTGAAAGATGACATTGAAAGACAGCAAGAAAGAACTCTGCCAGCAGAAGGGATCCTCTGTTATAGCTAATGCTGCCTGTGTTTTTCAGCAGCACTGCTTCCCTCTCCCTAGTTTTCCTCCTCTCCTGAGGTCTCACAACACCCTTCTTGCACAACCAGCCCTGATGAATCAGGTCCAGATTAGATGTGCAGAATTCCCACTGACTTTCCCTTTATTCCCATTGATCAATCAACAGTCACCAACTTTGTCATTCCCTGGGACACCTCGAGTGCTGTGTCCAGTTTCGGGCACCTCAGGAAAAGAGAGATGTGGAGGTGCTGGAGCCAGGGCAGAGGAGGGCAAGGAAACTGGGAAGGGCCTGGGGAAGAAATCTGATGAAGAGCAACTGAAGCAGCTGGGGATGGTTAGTGTGAAAGAGAGGAGGCTGAGGGGAGACCTCCTGGCTCTCTACAGCTCCCTGCAAGGAGGTTGTGGAACGGTTGGTGCTGGGCTCTGCTCCCAGGTCATTAGTGACTGAACAAGAGGTAATGGCCTCAAGGTGCCACTGGGGAGGTTCAGACTGGACATGGGGAAAGCTTTTTTCCAGGCAAGAGTGGTGAGGGCTTGGAATGTGCTGCCCAGGGAGGTGGTGGAGTCCCCAAGGCTGGCTGTGTTTGCAGGTGGTTTGGCTGTGGTGCTTGGGGCTGTGGTTTAGGGGTGAGCTGGTTGGCCTTGGTGATCCTGAGGCTCTTTTCCAACCTGACTGTTTCTGTGATTCTGTGATGACTGATTTTAAACATCAAATACCATCAAATGAAGCTTTAGGCCATATATTTTATTACCCAGTCGTTTTCTGTCAAAGATCTTATCTGCTGTATGGAAAGTGTGGCATAGATTGCAACATGTTGTTGAGAAACGTGAAGGGATTGATACTTCGTGGAAGAGACTTAAAAATTGGCAGCTTCAAGAAAAACTAGGCAATAATTCTTGTGTTTAAACACACAGGCTGTGCTAAAGAATTGGAAAATAATCCTGGATTTAATGGCCTGGAAACAAAAGTGGCCCTAATTTACAGCTCCCATTGGCTGTGAATCTATGCATGAAGCCATGGAGTGAGCGAGCTGGTGAAAGAGACTGGGGGGAGAATATAAAAGAGTATATATTTTTATGGAGTATTTATGTATTTATAGATATATCAACAAAAAAACCCAAACAAACCAATAAAAGCCACCCCAAAGCCAAACAAAGGACAAACCAAACCAACCAAGCTGACCAAAGCAACCCAAATTGGGTTTTGAAGGCCAGGCTGGATGTGGCTGCGAGCAACCTGCTGCAGTGTGAGGTGTCCCTGCCCATGGCAGGGGGCTGGGACTGGATGAGCCTTGAGGTCCCTTCCAGCCCTGACAGTTCTGTTATTCTGAGAGTCCATGATTCCATGATCATTCTCTTTGTAGTAATCTAAATTATGGTTAAGTTAGACCTGGATGTTTTTCAGGAGCTGACTGGCTTGTACCTGACATGTTGTCCTCTATTCTATTCTATTCTATTCTATTCTATTCTATTCTATTCTAAACTGAAGGCATGCCGGAGCAAGACAGGAGATGGAAGAGGCTGCACATCGTACAACATTGGCTTGAAGCTTGGGAGTTGAAGGATTGTCATGAACAAGTTAACACTGAGCAAGGAGTCTGAAGGGAACACAGGCACTGTTGGCTGCTCATGTAATTAGAAAACACTACTTGTCAGCAAGAGAAACCATACTGATAAATTAGGTATAAATGGCATAAGGGAAAACTGCAAAATGAAGGGATTCATCTTTCTGCAGGGTCAGAGAGATTCATCTTTCTGCAGGGTCAGAGAGATTCCTGGTAGGGCCTGAAAACCTTTGTCCATAAACCTGTGTATCAGAGGGGCTGGATGGATTTTGCCTGAACCTCAGAGTAGTTTCATAGTATAGTAGTATCAGTCAGGGTTGGAAGGGACCACAAGGATCATCTAGTTCCAACCCCCCTGCCATGGACAGGGACACCCCACACTACATCAGCCTGGCCAGAGCCTCAGCCAGCCTGGGCTTAAATACCTCCAGGGACGGGGCCCCAACCACCTCCCTGGACAACCCATTCCAGGGCTTCACCACTCTCATGGGGAAGAACTTCCTCCTCACATCCAGCCTGAATCTCCCCACCTCCAGCTTCATTCCACTCCCCCTAGTCCTATCACTACCTGACATCCTGAGAAGTCCTTCCTCAGCCTTCCTGTAGGCCCCCTTCAGATACTGGAAGGCCACAATGAGGTCACCTTGGAGCCTTGTCTTCTCCAGACTGAACAGCCCCAACTCCTTCAGTCTGTCCTCGTAGGAGAGGTAGTTTGTTGTAAGGCTGATGAGAACTGGCAGGGCTGGATTTGGCAAACAGTGCAGGGTAGCATATTCAGAAAGGACTTTGGGGTTTTGTACCTCACCTTGTGGTCAGGATGGCAAAGGCTTCCGGAAAACTCAAACCAGCTTAAACAAAGCCTTTGTTGCCTCTAATCAGGCACAAACCCAGGCTCAGCAAGGAAGCAATCAGTTAAACCATTAAACCCCCAAACATGTAAAAATGAGGTGGGATCACTCCCATTACAGAAGGAAAGTGATGTGGTTTTGGAGGTCCCGACCTGCTTACACCCAAACCATGGGGGAAATAGCATTAGCAGAAGGCTCTGCTCTTCTCCCAGCAAAAACTGAGTATCCAGACCCCTCGAAATCTCTCAAGGTTGCTACAGTTCCAACTGCAGAGTAAAGATATGCAGCCTGAGCACATTTCCAGGTGCTGCTGGTGCAGGCAGCTCTGCTGTGTGAAAAGCAGAGATTGGTGCCCCTATGTCTTATACATCAGAAGTTTCATCCTTGCTCTGTACCGAATGGAGGCAGAAAGCTGCCGGTGTGCAACTAACCCCTTCAGAGCTCTCTGCTGACCAAAGAGCCCATTCGGGGTTGACTTTAGTGTTTCATATCAATTTTCCTGTAAACCCCTGCTTATTTGCAAGCCTGATGATCTCTTTTGTCCTGGTCAGCAGCTCCTCGGAGATTGTAATTAAATCTAGTCCATTAGGTGGTGTTTAAAAGCAATTTGGTTTCCCTTCCCCCGTCCCCGCGGACAAGCTCACCCAATTACTTCCCAGAGCTCTAAAGATGAGCTTTTCCAGAGCATCAGCGCCGGCAAAGTGCTGTCCTCAGTGAGTCAGTGGTCGTCTCATTGCCTCCTAATCTGCAAGAAACAAAAGAGCAAACGTCCAAGCGTCTTGCAAAGACCCAAAGCTGGCTGAGCGATGGGCTGGCACTGTAACCCATTACACAATCACACCAAGCTAATTGGTTGCTGCTTTCCGTGGCTGCTTCTGTCAATATAATTCAATGGCTTAAGAGCCTTTTCCCCATTCTTGTCCCGGGCAGTAATGGAGACATTTTTGTTATAGCTGATGCTGGCAATTAAATTGCAGAGATTGGTTTATGAACTTCATTTCTTTTATCCTCCAGAACTGCTGTTTTGTGTCGTAGAAAAGCAAATCTGGGAATTTATGAGTCTGCCTGTTAGGGTAGAAGGGAAAGCAGAGGCAACCAGGGAACATCTGAAGTCCTTCAACACTTAATAATTAACTAAACATCAGCTTGGAAAAGAACAAAGCAGTAAACAGATGAGACTGGAGTGAGCTGAGGCTGGGGTGAGCTGAGACTGGAGTGAGCTGAGGCTGGGGTGAGCTGAGACTGGGGTGAGCTGATACTGGAGTGAGCTGAGGCTGGGGTGAGCTGAGACTGGAGTGAGCTGAGACTGGAATGAGCTGAGGCTGGAGTGAGCTGAGGCTGGAGTGAGCTGAGACTACAAGGAGCTGAGGCTGGAATGAGCTGAGGCTGGGGTGAGCTGAGACTGGAATGAGCTGAGGCTGGGGTGAGCTGCGGCTGGGGTGAACTGAGACTGGAATGAGCTGAGACTGGAATGAGCTGAGACTGGAATGAGCTGAGGCTGGGGTGAGCTGAGACTACAATGAGCTGAGGCTGGGGTGAGCTGCGGCTGGGGTGAACTGAGACTGGAATGAGCTGAGACTGGAATGAGCTGAGGCTGGAGTGAGCTGAGACTACAATGAGCTGAGGCTGGGGTGAGCTGCGGCTGGGGTGAGCTGAGACTGGAATGAGCTGAGGCTGGGCTGAGCTGAGACTGGGGTGAGCTGAGGCTGGGCTGAGCTGGCTACAGAATAGAGAAATCTGGGTCCCAGACCCTTGCCTGAGTCCCAGAGCTGTTGTCCTTCTGAGTGTCCCTCAGCGTTCTCCTCACTTTCAGTTTTGGTTTTAGCTTACAGACCATGGTTAAAGGTTTCTTCTCCCACAGTTTCAACTGGCAGAGTTCCTTTAATGGTAGAATTAAAGGACTCTAAGGCTGTCTTTGACCTTATGATTATTATTTGTGTTAGGATGTTGAGAGCAAAAGGGAAACATCTTTTGTCACCAGTGCTAGGCTCTGGAGGTAGGTCTCCTGCAGGTAGGATCCAGCATTTAAGCCAGCCTGACCCTTGTGGGTTTGTAACATTTCTAGGAGAGGTTTCTCAGGTGAGATAGCTCTGTCTGCTGCTCTGACTGTTCTGTCTCCTAGGAAGAAACCCAGAGCCCTTGGGCTGCCCCTCTTTGACAAGGGAAATGCTTCCTCAGTGGTAATGACACAGTGGGCAAAACCAGCTTGACCTGGTGCCTGGATTGCAATGAGCATTGGAGCACTGTGAGGACATGGCAAAGGGGAGCACAGCAAGCACAGGCTACACAGGACAGCACTTGGCTCTGGTAGTAGCCAGAGATTCAGAGAGGAAGAAGCATTTTAAGTGAATGTCACACAGGCAGCAAAGGAATGACTTACTCTTTCTTTTTCCCATAGAACTTTTCTCTCTGGTTACTCTTCCCTCTTGCTGAGTAGTTATATAGATACAGCAAAAGACAAGGGAAGAGAGGCAGGTTTTAAGTGCAGGGTCCTGCAGCTGGGTGAGGGCAATCCCAAGCACTGATATAGGCTGGGCAGGGACTGGCTTGAGAGCAGCCCTGAAGAGAAAGACTTGGGGGTGCTGGGGGAGGAGAAGCTCAACAGGAGCCAGCAGTGAGCACTTGCAGCCCAGAGAGCCAAACAGAGCCTGGGCTGCAGCAAGAGAAGTGTGGCCAGCAGGGCCAGGGAGGGGATTCTGCCCCTCTGCTTCACTCTGCTGAGACCACAGCTGGAGCTCTGTGTCCAGTTCTGGAACCTCTGTGCCAGGAAGGCTCTGGAGCTGATGGAAGGTGTCCAGAGGAGGGCCATGAAGAGGAGCAGAGGGCTGGAGCTGCTCTGCTCTGAGGACAAACTGAGGGAGTTGGGGTTGTGCAGGCTGGAGAGAAGTCTTCCAGGAGACCTCATTGTGGCTTTCCAGTATCTGCAGGGGGCTACAAGAAAGCTGGGGAGGGACTTTTGAGGGTGTCGGGGAGGGACTTTTGAGGGTGTCAGGGAGTGATAGGACTGGGGGGGATGGAGCAAGACTAGAAATGGGTAGATTGAGATTGGCTGTGAGGAAGAAGTTGCTCCCCAGGAGGGTGGTGAGAGCCTGGCACAGGTTGCTCAGGGAGGTGGTGGAAGCCTCCTGCCTGGAGGTTTTGAAGGCCAGGCTGGGTGTGGCTGTGAGCAACCTGCTGTAGTGTGAGGTGTCCCTGCCCATGGCAGGGGGTTTGGAACTGGATGAGGTCCATTCCAATCCTGACAATTTTGTGATTCTCTGATTCTTCAGGCGTGGACACAGAAATGTAAGCTCTGCTGAGCTCAACAGGGAAAATCCAGCATGATTTTTTTTTTGCCCCAGCTTTTATTTCTTACTTTTTTAAGCTTTTAATGTTTTGTTGTTATTGTTTCCTGGCTGTGAGGCTGAGCAAGACCCTCAGTGAGACTTGAATTCACTGTAGATTTTCTTGCTGGCTCCTAAACTGAGTATAAGCAGAATATTCCCAGGCTTACCCGGCTCTGCCTTAGAATCCATTTGTAATCCACAGAAGAGCAGTAAAGAAGAAACATCCACGGTGTTATTGCCGGGATAATTGCTGCCTGGCTAATCTCACGTGTCACCGTCGCTGGGCCTCTTCTCTTATTAGCTGCGAATGTTTACAATGGGAAGCGATTGTGTAAATCCTTCTTGCCTCATCCAGCTCCTCAGCAGAGCCAGCAGCTCTCCTTGACTTTAGAGCATGATACATTCTGCTTCCTTTACAATGCATCCAAATCCACTCCAAACAGCCTTTCCCTTTCTTGGTGAGGCGCCAGTGACTGTGCACAGCCAGACCCTTCCAGCTACCAGCGCTGTCAACAGCCGGCTCTGGGGAGGAAAGAAGCGCTGTGAGGCTTTGAAGTCGAGCAGCGATGCTCAAGTGACCGCTGCTAGCCGCACGCTGCAGCTTGGATTTGCTGCATCCAGGTGCTTCTCAGCTCAGCAGAGTCAGGGACGTGGGAAAGGTCTCTGCTAACTTACAAAAGCTCAAAATAAGCTCTGCCTTCCGAAGCATAATGTGAGTAACTCAAAGCTGCACACACTCATCTCACACAGGCCATGGCCAGGCAAAAGGAAGGCAAAAGAAAAGTAATAAGTTACATGTTGAACCTAAAGGGCAGGTTTCATTTCCCAGGATTTCCTCTTTGCCACAGGCCTTTAGTCTGTCCCTTGTGTACTGGTTTCCAACACCCCAGGACAGAACTTCCAAAAGGATTCATTATTAACCATGGTGCTCTCTTTCACATGGAAACCAAGCCTGCCACAGGCTGGCCAAGACTTTAACCACCAGTTGGCTGGCTGCTGGCTATGTGTGGTTTGGGAAGAGGACAGCAGCTGCCACACCACATCTGTGACCACCCTCCAGCACACTCGAGGCTCACCTTTCCTCTTTCCCAAGGACAGCAGACACAGCATCACTTGTCTGCCCCCTCTTTTACCGCTCCCTGTCTGGTGAACCTGTATCTGGCAGTGCTTGAAACACAGGAATGCTGTCTTGCAGGTAAGTCCCCTAATATCTAGTCTAGAAGCTCCTCTGTTTCTTGTCTTCCATGTTAGAAAGTGCTGTGTCCCCATATCCCTACCTTGCATTACTCCCTCCCCTGTGCAGATATCAGGGGGTTTCTCTCAGGCATCTGCAATAGCACAAGATACCTGTATCTAGGCACCTGAAACACTTCCTTCAATGCATAAAGCAATTTTCTGCTGGATGTAAGTACTCATCATAGAAAGTGAATGTTAAAACCTTCTCATGGGGAATATGGAGTTGAATATAATGATTCAACATCCCACACAATTCTTCTAATCACTGTGCTGTAAGAACAAGCCTTCCCTTCCCCTTCCCTTCCCTTCCCTTCCCTTCCCTTCCCTTCCCTTCCCTTCCCTTCCCTTCCCTTCCCTTCCCTTCCCTTCCCTTCCCTTCCCTTCCCTTCCCTTCCCTTCCCTTCCCTTCCCTTCCCTTCCCTTCCCTTCCCTTCCCTTCCCTTCCCTTCCCTTCCCTTCCCTTCCCTTCCCTTCCCTTCCCTTCCCTTCCCTTCCCTTCCCTTCCCTCCCCTCCCCTCCCCTCCCCTCCCCTCCCCTCCCCTTCCCTCCCCTCCCCTCCCCTCCCCTCCCCTCCCCTCCCCTCCCCTCCCCTCCCCTCCCCTCCCTTCTCCTCCTCTCTTTCCTCCTCTCTTTCCTCCTGCTGGGGTTCAGTCATTAAAGTGCTTACCCCGAACTGTGGCAGCGCTTTTAGATGGAAGGGTGAGAAGAGTGCAACCAGACTCCTTTCCCCCCGCCATCATCACTGGGTTTGGAGAGCAGCCACCCTCTCAAGCTGCAGCCAGCCAGGATTGCAAGGTGCTGCATTAATAATCCTGACACATTCCTCATCTCCTTAATTACCTCTAAATGTTCTCCACAGCACTCATGACTCAATAGTGGGGACTTTAGACACAGGTCAAGAGGTATGATAAACCTTCCCAGAGTTTGGTCTCCCAGGCTGTCCTTCCATCTCCGTGGCACGGTGCAGCAGTCTGCCTGTTCTCCTGGAAACTCTTTAGAGAAGGATTGCCTTTGAAGTCAGGAAGCTCGAGTGTCTAAATACCCTGCTGGTTTGCAAACAAACAGTGACAAGGAAAGCAAATGCATGCTGCAAGCGCTCTGAGAAGCCAGAACTCACTTCTCACCTTTCTCCACCTCTCCCCTACACAACCAATCCTACATCTTTATGGCACTAAGCTGTTTCTCTATTTGCCTTTCGGCTCCTTTGAGCTGGGGGCTTGTCTATTTTTTGCATCTCGTTTGCTCCCATCTCACCGCTGCTGTCCTCCTCCAGCGGCAGCGTTAATCCAGAGTCCTTTGACAGGATGTTCTAAAGTCGTGAGAGGCAGGGAGAGCCGCAGCATCACCAGAGCATTATGCAAACTCGCCTATTGTCACAGAAATCCCCGGGCCGCGGCAAGCGGAGCTGCTCGTTTAGGCACTTATGCAAGAGGAGCTGTAATCACGGGGAAGGCAGAGCTTATTGTCGCGCTGATAGATTCCATACAATCAGTGCATTGTCAAACAGGATGGAAATCAAGTTTCCTTCTGGCAGTTCAGCACTACATGACAATAGAGCCACTCTTCCCTTAAATCCTCCACAATTCGCAGTCCTTCCTTCCTTTCTTTTTTCTTTCCCCCCCTCCCCTGGCTAAATCTGCTTTCCCCAGAGGCTTTCAGATGCGGCCAAGTTTCAATGACAGTCCTTCTTCTCCTGAGCTATTGTCCATCGGAATAACAGAGCTTCAGCTGACCCTTGGACAAGGTATTCCTCTGGTGAGTCTAAGAGGTTGAGCGGCACAGAACCTCCAGCCCACGACAAAACAATGTTCCTTCCCCGTTCTGAGCAGAGGCCCCAGCTGCCAGCCCAGGGAAGGTCCTCTGCAAGAGGCTGTGCCTTCCTCTTTGGCAAGCTGTGAACGCTGCTGCCCTGGCATGGCGGCAGATGCTGCCGGCTCTCCTCACTGCCTGCTGAGCCCCCTGCCTGCTGGCCTTGCTCAGCTTTCCACCTGGGACTTCTCCTCTACCTTCCCAGGGCTAAATCTTCATGATACCAGGTCGAGACATTTCCTGTAAACTCTGAAAGTCTCAAACAAGCTTCTTGTGAAAATAGAAATTACATACGTCCGTAGCATGCCTAGCCTCACGCCAAGGGAAGCCTTGGCTGTTGCAGGAGCTGTTCTTTGGCTCCAGGAAGACAGACAGAAGACTCTCTGCAGTTTTTTGGCACCACTCAGGGTTTTTCAAGACGATAAAGCAACATTTTCATACTGACAAGTGGTAAGAGGATGTTTCAGAGCAGCAGTACAAAGGGCTTTCAGTGAAGATGCAGATGTGAGGTGGCAAATGGGATCTGCTGAAGACACAGGCACTTCTGTAGGGATGCTCTCTTTGGAACACAAAGAAAACCTTCCAGACCCAGTCTCTGCTGTTAGCTGGTAACACACCGCAAAGCCTTCACACCTCTAGTTTAAGAGAAAACAAAAACCAAAGCTTGCTGTGGGTTTTTAATCTTGTCATTCTCACTCTGCTTCTTTTAATTCTCTTTTTTCCCCTCTGCTGTAGACACCAAGCCCGAAACAGAGATGATTCAGGAATAACACAGAGACAATTGGCTTTTACAAGGAACTCTGTCTACATGAATACATATTTCACAGCATCACAGAATTCTCAGGGTTGGAAGGGACCTCAAGGCTCAGCCAGCTCCAGCCCCCCTGCCATGGGCAGGGACACCTCACACTACAGCAGGTTGCCCACAGCCACATCCAGCCTGGCCTTCAAAACTCCCAGGGATGGAGCTTCTCCCAGATCCATAGAGTGATTTGGGTTGGAGGGGACCTTGAAGATCACCTAGTTCCAACCCCCCTGGCATTGGTAAGGACACCCTCCACTAGCCCAGACTGTTCAAGGCTTCATGCAACAAATGAACACCAAGACCAGATGCCAGGTGGAATGATTAAAGCAAAGTGTGGATTCTCCAGGTCTCCTCCTCAGCTCCCTTGAGGACAGTGCAGGATTTCTTCAGAGCCTCTGCACTGTTTTCTGTCACAACATTTACTGCATCCAGCTGAACTGTATCATGTGTTGACTGCTGTTCAAAACCCAGATTCCCTCAGCCAAAAGCCATGTCACAGCACCTAGCACTGCAGCCTCTCGTATCGTATCGTGCCATATAAGTAGATCATCTCTTACTCTGCATGTTAAACACACAGGAAGAAGTCTGCAGCTTCTCGGACATCCCTGGTTCTCAGAGAAGTGATTTATAGAAGTTTTGAATTGCACCACACCTGTAAAGTTGAGATAAAAGATGGATTCAACATTTATCAGTGATGGTGAAGTTTGAGGTCATTCTCCTCTATTCTGGGAGCAAGTTCTGAAGTCGTGGCCTGGTTGCTGGTTTCCTGTACACAAACTTCACTTCTGAGATTAACAATTGCATTGTTATAGCCCTGGGACATCACAACCACCGAGCGAGGAAGCGACTTTGCAAGTTAGGTCAACTCATTGAAGGCTTTGAAGATTAATTGAGGACAGTCAGAACATTGTCTTTGGGAGTTTTCTGCAAGTTGAGAGGCTGTGAAATCAATCACCTGGAAGAGTCCCACACTGGGCTGCATTTTACAGCGACTCACACATCCATCACCAGCCAGGGATCCTGCAGGCACACTAGTGGTGCCTGATGGATTCAAGAGGGGCTGCACCCAGAAAATTCAGGTCAGAAAGGAGAACTGGCATGCTAAGGCAAGGCAAGGAGCCCTCAGCTGGCATGGCCACTACCAGGATTTCATAGTATCATAGTATCATAGTATCAGTCAGGGTTGGAAGGGACCACAAGGATCATCTAGTTCCAACCCCCCTGCCATGGGCAGGGACACCCCACACTACATCAGGCTGGCCAGAGCCTCAGCCAGCCTGGGCTTAAACACCTCCAGGGATGGGGCCTCGATCACCTCCCTGGACAACCCATTCCAGGGCTTCACCACTCTCACGGGGAAGAACTTCCTCCTCACCTCCAGCTTCATTCCATTCCCCCTAGTCCTATCACTACCTGACATCCTGAGAAGTCCCTCCCCAGCCTTCCTGTAGGCCCCCTTCAGATACTGGAAGGCCACAATGAGGTCACCTGGGAGCCTTCTCTTCTCCAGACTGAACAGCCCCAACTCCTTCAGTCTGCCCTCATAGGAGAGGTGCTCCAGCCCTCTGATCATCCTCGTGGCCCTTCTCTGGACACGTTCCAGCACCTCCACATCCCTCTTGTCATAGGGGCTCCAGAACTGGAGGCAGTACTCCAGGTGGGGTCTCCCCAGGCTGAGCAGAGGGGGAGGATCACCTCCCTTGCCCTGTTGGCCACACTTCTCCTGATGCAGCCCAGGATCTGATTGGCTTTGCGGGCTGCAAGTGCACACTGAGAGCTCATGTTGAGCTTCTCCTCCACCAGCACCTCCAAGTCTCTCTCCTCAGGGCTGCTTTCCAGTCAGTCCCTGCCCAGCCTGGATTTGTGCCTGGGATTGCCTCGACCCAGATGCAGGACCCTGCCCTTGCTCTTGTTGAACCTCCTGAGGTTGGCTTGTGCCCACCTCTCCAGCCTGTCCAGGTCCCTCTGGATGGCCTCCCTTCCCTCCAGCATGTCTGCTGCACCACACAGCTTGGTGTCATCAGCAAACTTGCTGAGGGTGCACTCAATGCCACTGTCCATGGCACCCACAAAGATGTTGAACAAGCCTGGTCCAAGGACTGATCCCTGAGGGACTCCACTTGTCACTGGCCTCCACTGGGACATGGACCCATTGACAGCCACTCTTTGGGTGCGGCCATCAAGCCAGTTCCTTATCCATCTAGTGGTCCACCCATCAAACCCATGTGTCACCAGTTTGGAGACCAGGATGTGGTGCGGGACAGTGTCGAAGGCTTTGCTCAGGGCCAGGTAAACGACATCAGTTGCTCGCCCCTCATCTATTAATTTTGTCACCTGCTCATAGAAGGCCACCAGGTTGGTCAGGCAGGATTTGCCCTTGGCAAAGACATGCTGACTGCTCCCAATCACCTCTTCACTATTCTTCTGAGTCAGTAGTGCCTCCAGGAGGATCTACTCCATGATCTTTCCAGGCACAGAGGTGAGACTGACTGGCCTGTAGTTCCCTGGTTCCTCCTTCTTACCCTATTTGCAAATGGGGGCAATGTTTCCCCTTTTCCAGTCTGTGGGGACTGCCCCAGGCTGCCATGACTTTTGGAATATAATAGAGAGGGGTTTAGCAACCTCCTCTGCCAGTTCTCTCAGTACCCGTGGGTGTATCCCGTTGGGTCCCATGGACTTTGACTTTGTCAAACACATTCTGTTTTGCAGTGCTCCACACATGGCATTTCAGAGATAGCTCATCAGGAATATTTGTGGCTGGAAAAGTGATTCCAGTACGTCTGTGTGGTCCAGATCCAACCACAGTCCTCTGCACCAGGAAGGGGGCGCCACCTGCAGGCTGTGTGCTCAAGGCACAGGCAACACCACGTTCTCACCCCATTTATGAGGGGAAAAGCACCTCCCTTCCCAAAGCAGAACAACAAGTCTGCAAAGCTAAGGAATTGTAAGGTACAAGATAAAAACAAAAGGTTGAGCTTGGTTTAGATCAGACTAAGCTGAAAATCTTCTAACCAGCTCCACTGGACAGCTCTTTGTGTCAAGTGTTGAAGCCTTTGATACTCTCCTGGGCCTGGTGCATTGTTCCAACAAGTCTCACATTTCTTTGGGGCTGTTCTCTACTGGAAATGAAAAAGCTTTAATTGTTTGACACTACTGTGATCAAATGGAATTACAGAAGGGGCACTATATGCCCAAGGGTCTTGAGTGGCTGCTGGGAAGAAAAGGGCATTATCTCCACCATGAGTGACAGGTTGTGGGGGGGCAGAATGACATGGCCAAGCATTTAGAGTCTGGTTAACTGCAAGAGAGAAGAACATTGTCAGAGGAAAACATCCTTCTTTCCCATCCCTTTCAGTTAAAACAGATCACTTCAGCAAATATTGTGACTTGGCAGCATGACTTGAAATTGATGGAAACAGAGGTGTTTGGAAGTTTGGCTCAGGCTTTATACTCCAGGGCCACAGCTACCAGTTTACACCTGTGAATTCTCTGAAGAAGAAAAGCTTGGCCAGAGAGGTCTACTTCCAAAACTATCTCCACATGTAACAGTGGTTTTCTGGCATTCAGTTACAGCAAGCCCTCCCTGCACAGTGTGCTGCGTGCTCAGGACCATTCTCCAACCCTCCCTGCACAGTGTGCTGCGTGCTCAGGACCATTCTCCAACCCTCCCTGCACAGTGTGCTGCGTGCTCAGGATCATTCTTCAGTGCTAGTGCAGTAAGCCACACTCTTTACTGAGGTTTGTTTTACATGGAAAACCAGTGTCATGTTTTGCTCTTTCAGAGATCAGTTTCAGAGCTGTGCACTGCATTCTGCTGAGTAAATAAAGTATCCCAGGGCCCTGCTTCTCTAACACTGACACCTAGGACACACTGTGATCCCAGCTGCCACACACCTCTGTCTGTTGCTCACCAGGTCAGGTAGGGACTTTCTTCCACTGTCAACATCACAGCACTTTCACTGTCCTACACTGCACTCTAGCAGCACAAACCCAAGCCAGAGTCAGTCTCTTTGTACTGGACAGAATCACAGAAACATTCAGGTTGGAACAGATCACCTCAGGATCCCCAAGGCCAACCCAGAATCCTGCTCTGCAAGGATCACCCCTAAACCACAGCCCCAAGCACCACAGCCAAACCACCTGCAAACACAGCCAGCCTTGAGGACTCCACCACCTCCTTGGGCAGCACATTCCAAGCCCTCACCACTCTTGCCTGAAAAAAAGGTTTCCTAATGTCCAGCCTGAACCTCCCCAGTGGCAGCTTGAGGCCATACCCTCTTCTTCTGTCACTAATGACCTGGGAGCAGAGACCAGCACCAACCTCTCCACAACCTTCTTGCAGGGAGCTGTAGAGAGCCAGGAGGTCTCCCCTCAGCCTCCTCTCTTTCACACTAACCATCCCCAGCTCCTTCAGTTGTTCTTCATCAGATTCATTTTCCAGGCCCCTCACAGCTTCCTTGCCCTGCTCTGCCCTGGCTCACTCACAGTGGGATTCTGCATGGTCAATACTGGCCATGATGAGGAGCCTGAACAAGCCCGTGGTGCTACACCAACAAAGCAGCTGTCTCTTGTAGGATGCCTTAGTGCAGTTAAAATGAAGATTTTTGTGGGGGACACTCAATTATTTTCTCAGTGTTTTGGAGGTCCTCCTCACTGTGCTGACTGTTGGCAGGTGACTCGTTTGAGCAGTTCATTCTAACATATTCCCTAGGACAGCCTGGCCAACATTAATTGGTTTCCTGACCCCAGCTACCATTTCCCCCCAGATTTTTAAGCTCAGCAATATTCCAAAGTGCCTCACATCTGCATCTATTAAAGAGCAGTACTCAGCCTAGTTAATCTTTTCCTTGTGAGTCCTGGATCAAGAACTTGACTGGAATTTATGACAGACAATGGGTTAACATCTCATAAAGACTGCATACATTTATGCTAATAATATTGGTTTAGTAAGGCAATGTGCCAGCAAATTCCAGGGTAATAGGCAAACTGTAAAGACTAATGTTTTGTGTCAGCCTCTCAATCCTACCATTATTCAGGAAATAATACATAAATTGCAAGGATTATGTTCTAATATTCTTCAAAACCAGGCTCTGATTTTAGCATGAAGGCTGATAAGTGGAGCTAGCAGTAATTAAATTAAATATTTGATTCTCTGTTGGGTGATTTTCCATTTCCCTTCTCTAATCTTTAAATAAATATGTGGGGTTTTTTTTTTTTCCTTTCAGCTGTGCTTGGAAACTGAGACAAAGACTCCTTTAGAATCCTACAAATTGTTGCTTAATGTTTTCAGGCACCTTACTGAAGAGTCTTTAAATACATTTTTCCAACACTTTTTAAACAACTTCTACTGAGAACTTAATTCTTTTATTTTTCCTCCCTATCTTCACTGTGATGATTTCTAGAACTCTAAAGCTAATTGCTACATTCAATCAGAAAAATGTTGCTCTGTCTCCCCTTAATGAGCTGAGTTTATGGTCATAATTCAAGGTCACCTCTTAAACCTAAGACCTAGAATGGAAGGGACCTCCAAAGGTCATCCAGTCCAACCCCCTCTGAGGTCAGCAGGGACATCTCCACTAGATCAGGCTGCCCAGAGCCCTGTCCAGCCTCACCTTGAGTATCTTCAGGGATGTGGCCCCAACCACCTCCCTAGGCAACTTGTTCCAGCGTTCCACCACCCTCATGGTGCAGAGCTTGTTCCTAACATCCAATCTAAATCTGCTCCGTTCTAGTTTGAAGCCGCTGTCCCTGGTGCTGTCCCTGCAGGCCTTTGCAAACAGTCTCTCTCCATGCTTCCTGTAGCCCCCTTCAGGTACTGGCAGGCTGCTACTAGGTCTCCCCGGAGCCTCCTCTTCTCCAGGCTGAACACCCCCAGCTCCCTCAGCCTGTCCTCATAGCAGAGCTGCTCCAACCCCCTGAGCATTTTTGTGTCCCTCCTCTGGACCCTCTCTGTCAGCTCCATGTCATTCCTATACTGAGGGCTCCAGACCTGCACAGAGCACTCCAGGAGGTCTCAGCAGAGCAGAGTGTCAGAATCACCTCTCTGGCTCTGCTGGCAATGCTGCTTTGGATGCAGCCCAGGCTGCCCTTGGCCTTCTGTGCTGCAAGCTCACACTGCTCATGTCCAGCTTCTCATCCACCAGCACCCCAAGTCCCTTTTCACCTAAATGGTTGCAGTTTGACTTTTCTACTGCAGTGTCAGGGAGCTTGGCTTTGGTGAAAGATTTCCTTTGCTGGTGTGCAGGACAGCTTAGTAACTTCACTAAGTAGGAGACAGGAAACACAAGGACCTTATTAGGTAGAATGCATCATTTGTCCAGGTAATGCCAGTCACTCATGCAGCCTAATAAATCTCACATGGAACAGGTGGAGGAGAAGAAGGGAGATTATATTCAACTAAGGGAAGCTGACTAAATCAGCCTCTTCACTTAGCAGGGCTCCAGAGGACATTTTAATACCCTGGGAAGTTTTCTCTACAAAAATAGCATGCTATGCAAAGTGCCTTTAGTGCTGAATGTTGTGAGAGTGCTTGACATCCTTGGCATAATAAATAGGCTCCACACTCTGCCCGCTGCCCTCCCCTGCCCTCTGCCCCAAAGAGAGTGCCCTTTGCCTGGCTGTCACCTTGCATGATGACAGTGCTGCTAACTGAGGAGGCTGCTGAGCACGGATTGCTTGCAGAGCTAACACTCCCTGGTTTCCTGTGGGGCTGAGCAGATGTGTACAGCAAACCTTTGGAGTCCAAAGATGATTCTGCTCTACATTCCCAGTTCAAAGGAAGAAGCACCACTGCAAATGCCAGAGTGCTCCCAGCTTTGCCTGGAGCTTTCAGCCAGTGTGCTTTGTAGCACCTTTATCAGATGTGACTCTCAGATGCCTTTTTATTTCACTGGGGTCATTACAGCTTTATGCACCACTAGTGCTTTTATCTCCTGTGAGTGTACAATTTCAATAGTACACATCAAATCCCAAGCAGAAATCTCCAGCACCTGCTGGCAGTTTGGCAATGCTGAGGGGCTGCCTTTATGAGCAGACATTTTTGCTAACAGCCCAGGATTCAACCCTAGCTTGGTCACAAGTCATGTGATGAAAACCCAAAGAATTTAAGCTGCGGCCAGAGGAGAATGGAAACCAAATTGCCTACAATTTGGAGTCTTGATCCTGCTGCTGTCTTCCCTTTTGTCTCAGCAAAGACAACCTGTGTCCCTCAACACTTTCCTGGTTTGTGTTCTCAGTTCAGCCTTGCTGAAAGCCCAGATTTAACTCACCACATTTAAACTGAATTGTATGGGTCAGGATGAATCCTTGCAAAAGCAGATTTCACAGGGAACAGGAGAGCTCTCCCAAGGGTCTCTCTTCCCATTGATAATGAAGTGTCAATTCATCATTCACTTTGTAAATTGGGAGCTATCAGGGGGAAAAAAACAACACCCAAATTATTCATAGAGCCAAATGCTGATGCAGCTTGTGCACAGGGAAACCCAAAGTGTGTCCTGCCTCCATGGGCTGGTGCAGATGTTGAATGTCTCCATGGACAAATGGTTGTACACAAATGCCCAGGCTCAGGCAGGCTTTGCATCTTTACAGAAGCAAGGAAGTGGAAGGCCGTGACATGGCTTACATCCAAAGTGGATGAAATGCTGTGTCCTGTTCTGCCGTGCGCCTTTTAAAGTGCATCTTGCAGAAGCTGCCACGTGGCAGAGTTTGGACTGTTCTGAACCCAGCTATTCAGAAAGGCATGGTAGGAAGTTGCACTATTTGCTTGTCTGAAAAGTTGAGGATGGACAGCAAACAATTAACTTTTTATGACCAATCCCTCTGTTGCCAGGGCTTCTGTACAGAAATTTGGGTTGTAAATGCTATCTGTTACTTCTCTGAGAGCCTGAGACAAGATAGGAAATAGCTGACATGCACAGGAATGACAAGAGTCTAGAGCTCAGCTTCTCTGGGCCCTGTGATGATACAGAGATGACCAAACTGTGCAGAAAAGGATGCTTGTGACTAACACCAGATCTAACACACAGAATAAGTGCCAGCATCAAAGCTGCTAAGCTGCAGCTGCAGCTCAGCAACACAGTCTGGAGAAGAGACGGCTCCAAGAAGAGACGGCTCCAAGGAGACCTAATTGTGGCCTTCCAGTATCTGAAGGGGGCTCCAAGAAAGCTGGGGAGGGACTTTTGAGGGTGTCAGGGAGTGATAGGACTGGGGGGGATGGAGCAAAACTAGAAATGGGGACATTGAGATTGGATGTTAGGAAGAAGTTGTTCCCCAGGAGGGTGGTGAGAGACTGGCACAGGTTGCCCAGGGAGGTGGTGGAAGCCTCATCCCTGGAGGTGTTTGCAGCCAGGCTGGATGTGGCTGTGAGCAACCTGCTGTAGTGTGAGGTGTCCCTGCCCATGGCAGGGGGGTTGGAACTGGCTGAGCCTTGAGATCCCTTCCACCCCTACCAATTCTATGATTCTATGAGCTGTGTAAAACTGAACACTTCTCTTGATTTCCTGTAAGGTTCTCTGTTCTCTCCCCAGCCAAACACCAAATACCAATGGCACAACCAGGCCCCTGTTGTTCCCTGGCCCGGGTATTAGCTATCAAAAATAACATCCACCATAAAATGCTTATGTAACTGTATGAAATTCTGCTTTCCTGCTGAAATATGAACATGGCTTCTCTCCTCAGCAGGAGGATTGGGGATTGCCTGGGGGATTCCTTGCAGAAACCTCAGAATGAGCTGACAGGGAGTCCTTTCCCTTACAGGTGCCCACACACGTGTGTGTCTACAGAGACATGCACATGAAGACATGAAGCTGTTACTTGTGCAGCAGTAATGGATATTTGTGAAGTGACCACTGGGGGTTTTGTCTGCTTAGGGAAAAGGAACCTTTAAGATGTCATGATAATACCTGCATGGCTTAAAATGAAGACAGCACCTTTGAACAGGAATGGGAGGACACTGTTCTCAGAGTACCTACACAAAGATTAAAGAGCTGCTGCAACACACTACATTTGCAATGCCTCCGGGTGGCTTTTTTACCTGAATAAATGACCCTAAGTTGCTGTGGACCCAGGTTCACCACTGGAAAGCTGGCTGTTCAGAAGGCATCTTACAACTGGAGAAGAATAAACCCTCCACCTGCATGTAAAGCTCTCAGGCTTTGTGAGGTGATAAAGGAAGAGGCCAGAAAGGGTTGCCGACAGGTCATGAAAGCAAGCAGGATTATGTGCTGGGATTTGCTGTTTAAACTGTGATAACATTTAGCTTCTCGGAGGCAGGTGGGATGTTTGCCATTCCTTTTCACACACAGCCTGCCCCCGGGTCACCCACAGGCACGTGGTGCCAGTAGATTTCAGCAGGTTCCAGGGAGCAGCACTGTGAGAGGTGCTCACTGCTGCAGCTGGCAGCGCCCAGTGAAAGCGGTGGTGTTTGCCGTGGCTCCTCTGACTGCCTCTCCTTGCTCTGCAAACTGACATCCTATTACCAAGCATTTAAAAGCTTATGCCAAAGAAGTATTGACCTTCAAGTTAATGCTATTGAAAAGGCGACTTGATTCAAAGGAGCAGTGTTGAAAAGGATCTGGGCATTAAGCACAGAGCTGTCTTAATTAACAGAGCGTTGATGTGCAGCGGCAGCGGCAGGTCAGAGGCATGCAAGTGCTCGCAGCAAGAGGCTGGCCACAGGTCACAAATCTCTCCTATATGAAATGCTTTCAACATTCAGATTTGATGCAGAAATCAGACACTTCATACACCAGCACACTGCAGCAAGCACCAGCCTCCCCAAACCACAGCAGAGCAAATCCAAGTGCCACGTGCTGTACTTTGGCCCCAGCAACCCCATGCAGAGCTACAGGCTGGGGTCAGAGTGGCTGAGAACTGCCAAACAGAGAGGGACCTGGGGGTGCTGATTGACAGCCGCCTGAACATGAGCCAGCAGTGTGCCCAGGTGGCCAAGAAGGTCAATGGCATCCTGGCCTGCATTAGGAATAGTGTGGCCAGCAGGAGCAGGGAGGTCATTGTGCCCCTGTACTCGGCATTGGTTAGGCTGCACCTTGAGCCCTGTGTCCAGTTCTGGGCCCCTCAGTTTAAGAAGGACATCGAGACACTTGAAGGTGTCCAGAGATGGGCAACAAGGCTGGGGAGGGGTCTGGAGCACAGCCCTGTGAGGAGAGGCTGAGGGAGCTGGGGTTGTTTAGCCTGGAGAAGAGGAGGCTCAGGGGAGACCTCATTGCTCTCTACAACTACCTGAAAGGTGGTTGTAGCCAGGAGGGGGTTGGTCTCTTCTCCCAGGCAACCAGCACCAGAACAAGGGGACACAGTCTCAAGCTGCACCAGGGGAGGTTTAGGCTCAAGGTGAGGAGAAAGTTCTTCACTGAGAGAGTCATTAGGCATTGGAATTCGAGGTCTCTTCCAACCTTAGTTATACTGTGATACTGTGATACTGTGAATGTGCTGCCCAGGGAGGTGGTGGAGTCCCCATCCCTGGAGGTGTTCACAAAAGGCTTGGATGTGGCACTTGGTGCCATGGTCTAGTCATGAGGTCTGTGGTGACAGGTTGGACTCGATGATCCTCAAGGTCTCTTCCAACCTTGGTGATACTGTGAGACTGTGAAGCACCTCACTAGGAGCCGTACCGCAGCCTACCTCCTGCATTTGCACTGCCAGAAGGCACCCTGCCTTCCCGCCCCACTTCTACCAGCTGTGGCTATTGCCCTCCCTGTTGCACTGGGTGCAATATTCAGATGAGCAGTGGGAGGAAACTGGGGAAAGCATAATCCTGGCCTGATCAAACTGAGTATTCAATGAACTCTCTCAGCTGGGTTGTGCCTTTTCTTTTAATGCAAGTCAGACCTGAGAGCAAGAGCAGCAATGCAAACACACCAGGTTGGGCTATGATGTAAAATGATATTTATTGGGGGGGAGGAAAAATGAAAGATATCTGAAAATCACTTTATTCTTTGACCTTTTTTGGGGGTTTTTAATATTATTTTCCCTTTTAGTCTTCCTGTAATGGGAATGGGCATCGATTCAATTGATCCAGAGCAGACTGAACACCTCAATCTTCTCACCTCCTCTTTATTTTGTACTTTGTTCATGCCATAATCAGTTAGTTTTAAACTAAAGCTGTATCTTAGCCAGGCTCTCCCTTCCTGAACCGCACAGTGGTTTGATTTGACTGCAAGGAGGGGCAAAGTATCTATTAACTTACTTTGATTGCCTGTGATTGATTATTAAGGATGTAAATTGATGCTTCATTTCAAATCTGAGTTTGTGGGGCTCTGGGTTCTAACTATTCATGCTTATCATGTTGTTGTCCATCATAGCATTTGCAGTCTGCAGGAATGTTTAGGCACTTGGACATCTCCCTATATCATTATGATGACATAAAGCAGATCCAGTTCCAGGCCATTCTAGGAATCTTTGTCTCATCCTCAAACCATGCTGCTCCTAAGGTATTAAGAGATCAGGAAAGACATTTGTGTTCTCCTATCCTGTGTTACAGAGTCATAGAATTGTCAGGGGTTGGAAGGGGCCTCAAGGATTATCCAGTTCCAACCCCTCTGCCCTCCTGGCCCTTCTCTGGACACCTTCCAGCACCTCCAGATCCTTCCTGTAACAGAGGCTCCAGAGCTGGACACAGTGCTGCAGGTGATGCCAATCCCCAGGCGTGCACATGTGAGTCAGCCCAGGCAGCAGCACTCACACTGCACAGAGTAAGCTCCCTGCTGTGCCTGAATGCAACTCTGCCCCTGGTTTTACCTGCTTGAGGGAAAACAGACAGCATGCAGAGTCAAAGGTGTGAACTAATATTTTCTCAATACATGTTTTTATATCTAGACAGCTTTTCTACATTGCTATGGCAAGACAGGGCTTGTTTACAGGGGAAGTTTGTCTAGGCACAGGACAGGCTGTCAGAGTGAAAAAGCATCTGTGAAATCAGGCCTGACAAAAGGTTTTATGATCACCTGGAGAGCATCAGCGATTCTAAAGATGTTATCTGAACAAGGAATGCCTGAAGATGGAGAGAAGGGAAATGAAGAGGGAGCAGTGAGGAAAATCCAAGTGGCAGTCCTGACCCTTCTGGAAAGACTACATCCAGGTACAGAAATCCACGGTGTAAGGTCATAGGAAAGACAAAGGAAAGCAAAAAGCCCCAAACCTACAATCTGAGGAAGGGAGGTGATGGAGTAGTAAGAGGAAAGATTTTGTTTGCTGTCAGAACCTAAAGGTGAGGCAGGACTGGGGGAAAGCCCTGAGGTCAGGCTCCTGCCTGAAGAAAATGCCGCTGACAATGGAAGAAAATGACAGTGAAAACTTCCAAAAGGACCAGAACCAGAAGTCAGCTTTTGCTTGACTTTGTGCTCAGAAAGCTTTGAAATTACAGAGAATTGGGAGGTGACATCTGATGGACAGAAACGTTTCAGGGGTGAATGTCATGGCAAATTGGAGGAACTGTGAAGAATGGCAGAGTTTGGCTGGGGAATGGGAACAAAGGGACAGAGTCAGCAGAGAAGTGCATGGGAGAGTGCCTGAAGAATATTGGGCAACGGAGATTGGAATCAATACAGCTGACCAATATGATTGAGTATTGTTCCTTTATTGTTCCAGTGGTGCAGGCCTAGGGTGCAGGCCTGAGGTGCGAGTATAGCACAGTAAAGTGTAGAAGAAGAAGAGACAGGAAAGGCAGAAGTGCGTAGCAAGGGAACTGCCCGCATTCTCCAGTGTTTAGGACACAGTCTCAGGCTGCGCCAGGGGAGGTTCAGGTTGGATGTTAGGAAGAAGTTCTATACAGAAAGAGTGATTGTGCTATGGAATGGGTTGCCCGGGGAGGTGGTGGAGTCGCCGTCATTGAAGGTGTTCAGAAGGAGACTTGATGGGGTGCTTGGTGCCATGGGTTAGCTGTTTGGGTGGGTTGCATTGGTTGATGGGTTGGACACGATGATCTTGAAGGTCTCTTCCAACCTGGTTTGGTTTATTCTAATAAAGGTTTTTTTATTCTAAAGGTGTTTATTCTAACTTATAAACTCAGAGCGCCTTGTTGGCATGGCTTCATTGGTTCCCATCGCTCTATTATAGATTATTGGTCCAACTACTAATGACACGCAAGGTTTGTTGATGCAGGTGCATGTCCTGTTGTCCCAAGATAACTGTCCATGTTTATAGCTACCAGTGTCTTGTTTCAGTTACATGCTGCAGGCACAGCACTGTTTTGCTACACTGCTAGCTGGCTCTGCACTTATGCTGAGCATGGCCTACCACCATGTCAGGCTCTAGGCCTGCACTGCCAGATTGCTCACACTGCTTATCGCTGGCATTGCCACAGAAGAAAATACCAGGAGATCAGCTGCCTCTGTCCTGGGAATATTTGCCACAGTGCTTCATTATTGTTAGTACTTAACTTCAGGCAGCCAAATTTGAGAGGTTTGGTCTCAACGTTTACAATCATAAGACAGAAAGCTTAGGAGGTGATCCCAGTGGTGTCAGGACCCTTCTCAATGAACAAACCTTGTAATTAGTTCTAAGACTGAGCAGATTACCCTTAAGAGCTGGGTGAGGTGGACTTACAGAAGGGAGGTAATACAACCTCTCAGGGTCTCCTGCGTTCAAGGTGTTAGGCAGGAGGAAACCCACTGCATAAGAAGCCAGGAGTCTGTTGTCAGTATACCTGAAATTTAATTCCATAATCATTGCTAACCCATCTCTAGCTGTTGCAGAAATAGAGATATTAACACCTAATAACAATACTTCTACCCAGAAAAGAGTCTCCATGGTAGTGATGCAGCAGAGATGGAAATGCACACATTGAATTTCAGCCTTTCCTAACGCTGCAGCCACCCTTCCCCGGCTCCAGTGGGGTGTAAATGTGGTAGCTCCATAGTGCTGGAGAGGGCACTGTGGTGAGATGTTGGCCTGTGAATCCCTGCTGTCCTGCCAGGAGGCATATGGTGCTGATAGTTTCTTCTTTCCCCTCACTCTAGGATTCCCTTATGGTCATTTTAATGCACTGGGCAAGGTGCCTTGACACCTGTGTTGCACAGTTGCCTGCTGTAGCCACATTTACTCCATGGGGTAACTCCTGTGTTTGGGAGGCTATTTAATGGTTTGCTTTCTCAGCACTAAAACCATTTTCTGGCCTAGGTTCAGGTATGCATTTCCTCAGCTGTCCAGAGCTGCTGTGTTCTTCACAAGCATGTGGTCTCCTGTGTCAGGCTTGTTCCCCTTCTCTTCATCCCACTACTGCATTCTGTGCTGCATCCTGGGCCTCACGCCCCAAACCTTCCTCTGTCTCCACACTACTTCATCATATTAGAGGTGATACCATGAAAAGACAAACAGAACAGAACAAGGTCACCTTAGGCACCTAATTCCATTGGGAAAAATCCTCTTAGGGCTAAATTAAGTCTAAAAAAAGGTACAAGCAGGACAAGAAAATCTGAGGTGGAGTGGACCTGGCAGCCTGAGTCCTGAGACCTTGCCAACTCAGTGCAGAGCTTGGCACCTGACACTGGCAATGGCAAATGCTGTGCTGCAAGCCAATGGCACAGCTACAGAGAAAGCTAAAAGGAAGGAAAGTGGAATTTGTTCCTGTTAGAATCTCTTCAGATTTTCTTCCTCTGGAATCTAAAAGCTCTCCTGGCTGCAGCACTGGGAAGGGAGGAATGCTCGAAACTGAAACTCATTCCTGTTCTTCATCTCCTTTGCAGCACTGTCATAGCAAGCAGCCTCTCTCCAGGGCCCATGAAGGGCACAGACTCTTCTCATCACCCTTACCTCCGGCGCTCCTTATCACAAATGCTTGTTCCCTCTTGGAGCTCCCCTCTGCCTTTTTTCCATGCAGATGTAGCTCATTCCCAGAGAGTGCCTCAGGTGATACTGGAGTGCAACTTTCCCATAAATGAGATAGAAATATCTTTTATTGCAAGATTGCTTCTCTCTGTTAGAAGCCAGCATGATCTTTGCCATTGCTTCTCTTAACAAAGATCAGGTATTCCACAGCTTTGATTTCTATCCCTTTGAACTGCCACCATCAGAGAACAGCACCCAGCACTCCTGTGTTTGCTGCCTCCTGGCTCTCCGGATGGTGTGCTGGAGCACACGTTGCGGCATATGGACCGGAAAATGTAAAGCAACAATCTCCTCTCTGCCTTATCCTGCTGCACAATGCTCCTGGAAACAGATGTCGCTCACCAGAGTCTCTCTGGAGTTAATGACCTTTCTTCTAATCCTTCCCCACAATACTTTCCTGGATTTTAAAGCCTCTGAAGGTGCTGTGTAACCTACTCAGAGCTTCAAGCAATACAAAATGCTCCTGCTGTAGCACAGCATTAATGTTCAATGGAGCTGCTGATAAAACAGGTTATTTTTCTCCTAACAAGAGCTTTCAGACAGGAAGTCTGATCTCCTGTCCTCTCTACCTCCACTACATTCTCTTGTTTTCTTTTTTCTTTTGGATGTGTTGTTGGTTTTGGTTTAGATAAAGCTTTTTGTTTATGTCCATGGCTTCCCTCAGTACACCTGGAAGTGTTCCCAAGGTGAATATTGGTTTGAAGGACACCACCACCTTCACTTCCACAGCCTCTGGTTTATACTGGTGCCAGGGCACCTATCTGCATTGCATCTGCATGGCACACTTTTGGTGGCAGAAGGGCTACAGGGCTGGCCCCTGTGGGAAGCTCTGGAATCTTCCTCTGTGTCTAATGGAGCCAATGCCACCAGCCAAGGCTGAGCCCACCCACGATGGTGGCAACACCTCTGTGACAATGCACTGAGGACGGGGGGGACATGCCTGCTGAACAGCAGCAGCTGCAGCCAGAGAGAGAGGTGAGTACAACTGAGAGAAGCAACTTGTGCAGACACCAAGATCAGCAAAGAAGGAGAGGGAGGAGGTACTCCAGGCACTGGGGCAGAGATTCCCTTGCAGCCCATGGGGAAGCTTATGTTGAGGCAGGCTGTGCCCCTGCAGCCCGTGGATGGACCTGAAGGAGGCTGTGATCTTGTGGGACACCCATGCTTGAGCAGGCTGCTGGCAGAACCTATGAACTAGTTCACAGTATTACCTAGTTCACAGTATCACTTAGGTTGGAAAGGACCTCGAGGATCATCGAGTCCAACCTATCAACACAGACCCCATGACTAGACCATGGCACCAAGTGCCACGTCCAATCTCCCCTTGAACGCCTCCAGGGTCGATGACTCAACCACCTCCCTGGGCAACCCCTTCCAATGCTGAATGACTCGCTCGGTGAAGAACTTCCTCCTCACCTCGAGTCTGAACCTCCCCTGGTGCAGCTTGAGACTGTGTCCCCTTGTTCTGGTGCTGGTTGCCTGGGAGAAGAGGCCAACTCCCTCCTGGCTACAACCACCTTTCAGGTAGTTGTAGAGGGCAATAAGGTCACCCCTGAGCCTCCTCTTCTCCAGGCTAAACAATCCCAGCTCCCTCAGCCTCTCCTCATAGGGCTTGTGTTCAAGGCCTCTCCCCAGCCTTGTTGCCCTTCTCTGGACACGCTCAAGTGTTTCAATGTCCTTCTTAAACTGAGGAGCCCAGAACTGGACACAGTACTCAAGGGAGTCAGCTCCCACCTTCAGACCTTACCAGTAAGCAACAAGAGATATGTGATTTCTAACATCAAGGAGAAAA
Organism: Melanerpes formicivorus; assembly: GCF_026170545.1. NCBI lineage: Eukaryota > Metazoa > Chordata > Aves > Piciformes > Picidae > Melanerpes > Melanerpes formicivorus. Next base: position 966,546 of record NW_027142355.1, read on the forward strand.
CACCTTCCTTTGGGGGTTTGGTTGGTTGGGTGGGTTTTTTGTCCTTGGGCATACTGCCAGGGTGTCAGGAACACTTTAATGTTCCTGTGTAAAACATAATAATGGCAAAACTGCATCATGACTGACAAAGTTGCACAATCACATTCACCCTCTATTGAAATGACTTGAATTACAGCAAACAAAGGCCACAACAGATCCCAGGATGTCAGGGGTTGGAAGGGACCTCTGGAGATCTTCCAGTCCAATCCCCTGCCAGAGCAGGACCATAGAATCCAGCACAGGTCACACAGGAACATATCCAGACAGGGCTGAAGAGGCTCCAGAGAAGGAGACTCCACAACCTCTCTGGGCAGCCTACTCCAGGGCTCTGGGACCCTCACAGTGAAAAAGTTCCTCCTCATGTTGAGGTGGAACCTCCTGTGCTGGAGTTTCCATCCATTGCCCCTTGTCCTATCCCAGGGCACAGTGGGCAGAGGCTGTCCCTGTCCCTTCCTTCCTGACCTCCAGCACTGAGATATTGATAGACATTGATCAGATCCCTCTCAGTCTTCTCCTCTCCAGACTACTGTTGCCACACTTCTATCTACACTAAAAGGCCAGTCTTGTCTGGGAAAAGAAATGCCAGGTGTGCTTGCAGCCTTTCTCAAACCTGGTGTTTGGTGCATTCTTATCACAATGATAATGAAAATAAGCATGTTGGTCTGCAAAACATGACAGTACAACACTTCTAGAAATGACCTAGTTTAAAACAAACTACTGCTTAGCAAAGTCTGTATGGTGAGCTATTCAGCTTGCAAGCATGGAAGTGTGAAAAACAAAGAACATTTGAGCCTTCAGTTTTGTATTCTTTGTTTAAAAAACCACAAACAAACAAACACACAAACACCTCCTGTTGGAGACCAGTGGGGTTTGGCTGAGTTTTGGTTTGGAATAAAAAGGCAATATAGAGCACTTTAGTGCTTTCCCTAATTACATGGGCTAGCCAAAAGGTTTCCAAATCCCTGAGTAATTAACAGGCATTATAAGAAGCAGATTCTCAAGGAGTAGATTCACTAAAGAAGGTTCAGTCAGCCTTCATAAATGCAGGGGCCTTTGAGGGCGATTGCAAGTCAAGCAGAACTGTGAAACAAGGGCAGAAAGGGAAAGAGCAGAGCAAAGCTGATTGCCAGCCCCTGCTGAATGCATGCAGGCAGGAGAGAGCCTCCAGGGTCCTGCCCATCCTGTTGTAAGTACCTAATCAAAATACTTATGACTGTATTCCTCTGTGGACAGAAGCTGCTTCGTCAGAACCAGTGGTAAAGCTCAAAATACCAGATGAATGTTAATTTGTCTTAGGTTTCCACCTTCCTCCCCAGCTAAATTACTTAAGTGGTCTGTGAGTGGATTCCAAGCTCTGGCTTTATCTCCAGCACCACACCTGCCTTGGTTTGGTTGTTCAGTGGGAAGCTGCTCAGGATTATCCTTAGCAAGAACTATGCAAAGATGTAATGTGAGCCCCTCTCCACTCATTTCTCACATGCAAAGGGAATGACCTGCTCTTGTGCTCAAGGCATTTGACTCTTCCAAGTTCCTGATCATGCAGTTTGCTTTGATTTCTCTCTGTAATGCTCATTTGGTTCACACCACTGCGCCAGACGTCTGTGAGAGCACTGCAGAGGATTGCAGCCACAGCAGCAACCTGTGGCTGGCTGACTCCTGAGAAATGAGATGGCCCTGGGAATGGCTTCTTATTTACATTCTCTGGGGTAATGGGCAATAAACTGGAACCTCAATGAAATCCAACACCTTGTCCATTTTTCCCCTCATTATCTTTTAGGAGTCTCAGGAAAGCATAGCAATAAGTGCTGTGCTTGATTAATTAGTCAGGCAGCCAGAAGAAATGGCTAGTTAGCTACATAATGTGTTGGTGGAGGTAGGGTTCCAGGGTCTCTCTCCTGTGAAAGAACTCTGCGCATTGCAGAAATGATTCATTCTGAGCTATTGCTAATACCAGACAGACACAGAAGTAATGCAGCTATCAAAGAAAATGGTGTGAAAAAACCAAGACCTTGACCCAAATCCCTCCCTGGGGTAGTTTCAATGATTAGAGAGGAGTCATGCCAGGAATAAAGGAGAGCCACATGCCAGCATTTCAAATCTCAGTGCTTTGTAAAGGTAGCAGAAAAGACTGAGTGCAGTTGCAGATGTCCTTTAAACAACAATGTGATTCAAGAGGATCTGAACATGTGCTCAGGCATTCAGCTAACCTGACCCCAAGCAGAATGAGCACTTCAACCACTGGGAGCATTCTGTGCTTTTGTTGAGGTGGTACCCAGCAGGCTGTGGTGCACACCAGGCAAGGAAATGGTCATCCAGGCTTGTTTGAAGCTAGATAATAAGTAGCATGATCCTGAAATAAACTGTAGCAGAGCAGGTTGTGTATTACAGATGCAATCCAAGAAAGACACCAGACAAAGTGCTCTAAAATATTTAGTATGTTTCTCCTTGGCTGATCTCACAGGTTGGTGGGTAAGAGGTGTTCAGGAGGCACTGAAGGTGGAAGGATTCTGGAAGGGACTCACAAAGCAGACACTGAAAACCAGCAAGAGATTGTCATGAGGTACAGAATCCTGCAAGGCAACTTTTCTGCCACTGTTTGCATGCAGGAAGATTGGTACAAGGAACTGGAGAGTTCCTAATCATATTAATGTACCCAAACCATCACAGAATCACAGAATGTTAGGAGCTGGCAGGGACCTCCAAAGCTCATCCAGTCCAGCCCCCAGCCAGAGCAGGAGCACCTAGAGCAGATCACACAGGAACACATCCAGGCAGGGCTTGAATATCTCCAGAGAGGGAGACTCCACAACTCCCCTGGGCAGCCTGCTCCAGGGCTCTGGCACCCTCACAGGGAAAACATTTCCCTCCTGTTTCCATGGCACTTCCTCTGCCTCAGCTTCCACCACTGCCCCTTGCCCAGCTGTATTTCAAGCTCCCTGCCCAAGTGCTTGCTCTGGGTATTGGTTGAGTTGTGACAAGGATATCTGAGCTTGAGAGTTGTGGTTTCCTCCACATCTTCCCTGCAAGATAGCAGCAGCAATCACCAACAGGCTGCTGAGGATGCAGCTCTGAGGAGCACTGAGCTTCAGCATCCATTGCTTCTCAGGGCTGGCCACTCTGGCATAGAGAATCCACAGGGGCCTGGTTGCTCTACCCTTTGTGTGGGGAAAATAAAGGTTGACAAAGGCAGCTGCTTCCCTCTGGTTAGTGTAGGTGGGTCACACCAGCTAGCACATTGGTCACCATTATCCTACTGCTGCAAAAATACTGCACTTTGCTCTAGTGTGGCTTTTGGTTTAGTTTAGAATCATAGAACCATAGAATTACTGGGGTGGGAAGGGACCTCAAGGATCATCAAGTTCCAAACAAGCCAATCACATTCTGGGCTGCATCAAGAGAAGTGTGGCTAGCAGGGTGAGGGAGGTGATTCTCCCCCTCTACACTGCTCTGGTGAGACCACACCTGGAGCACTGTGCCCAATTCTGGAGCCTCTGTGCCAGGAAGGCTCTGGAGGTGCTGGAAGGTGTCCAGAGAAGGGCCATGAGGATGAGCAGAGGGCTGGAGCTGCTCTGCTCTGAGGACAGACTGAGGGAGTTGGGGCTATTAAGTTTGGAGTGGAGAAGGCTCTGAGGAGACCTCATTGAAGCCTTCAGTATCTGCAGGAGACGACAAGAAAGCTGGGGAGGGACTTTTGAGGGTGTCAGGGAGTGATAGGACTGGGGGGGATGGAGCAAAACTAGAAATGGGGAGATTGAGATTGGATATTAGGAAGAAGTTGTTCCCCAGGAGGGTGGTGAGAGACTGGCACAGGTTGCCCAGGGATGTGGTGGAAGCCTCATCCCTGGAGGTGTTTGCAGCCAGGCTGGATGTGGCTGTGAACAACCTGCTGTAGTGTGAGGTGTCCCTGCCCTTTGCTTTGCTTTGTTTGGGGCTTGTTTTGTTCTTCTTTGCTTTGCTTTGGGGTTGTATTGTTTTGCTTTGCTTTGTTTTAATTCTTTTGTTTTCCTTTATTTTGCTGTTGGGAACGTCCCAGGTCATGACCTCTGTACATAGCATCTTGCACAATCTGTACCAGCCCTCAGTCTGGAGAAATCTACTCAGGACAGAAGCAGAGTTCCCCATTACTAACCATACCTCTTAAAGGCATGAAACTAATGAAGGAGTTTGTGTTTGGCAGCTGCAGAGGGTGATGCCACCTCCTGAAGAATTTCTCCCAGGGCCTCAAATCAGTGTACTGAAAAAGAGCTTTGGGAGAACTCAGACTAAATGAGAGAAAAGCAGTCCTGGGATAAAGCAAAGCTACCAACCAAGCCAGTGTTGAGAGGAACTAGAGTTCCACAAGCAGCTTCAGGACATTTCAGATACATGCAGCTGGAGAAGAAGCTGCATAAAGGATGTGGTTTATCCTAACCCCTGGTAGGTGTTAGCCAGACTGATCCTTCAGTTAGCCTCTGCTAATTACCAGTCCCTCATAGCTACAAACAGTTACAGTGACAAGGTTCCTTACTGCATGAAGGTACAAAGTTATGTGTGTAAGGTTCAAAGGTATCAGTGGGGACAGGCTGCAAGAGTTGGGGCTGTTGGGAGAGGGACAAGGCTGCAGGGAGACCTTAAAGCAGCCTTCCAGTACCTGAAAGGGACCTTCAAGAAAGCTGGGGAAGGGACTTTGTAGAAGGGCTTGCAGTGACAGGGTGAGAAGGAATGGATTAAATCTTGAGGAGGGCAGATTTAGACTGGAGATGAGGATGAGTTTATGGTGAGGGTGGTGAGACTGGAGCAGGTTGCCCAGGGAGGTTGTTGATGTCCCCTCTCTAGAAGTGGTCAAGGCCAGGTTGGAGGATGCCTTGGTGGGAGGTGTCCCTGCCCATGGCAGGGAGCTGGAACTGGATGAGCTTTAAAGTCTCTTCCAAGCCATGCTATGAATCCATGAACTACATCAAAGGAGACTGCCCCACTGTCTGCCCTTCCAGAGGAGATAGGTAACCCAACCCTGTGGGAACCCAGGACTAAAGTATGGGAGGTGTGGACAGCTGGTGAGATCTGCTGAGATCATCAATTGCTGAACCAGAACTAACACATCAGGAGTCTAACCATCTTTAGGTCAGGAATCTTCAGTCCAGAGCTTGTTAGAGGTTACTGCTTCCTGAAGGTCACGTGCAGAAGCCTGCTGCTTGCTTGCCACGAGACAAGGCTGTGCCATTGAGAGGATTTCCTATTCACTCTGCAAGAAATACATTCCAAAGAATGAAAAGAATCCCCAACCCCAACAGCCCAGCAGAATCCCCACAACTGATGAGCTGTTTTACACACAAGTCCTCAGCTGGAACCTGTAACAACATCCATTAGTACCCCCTGAAAAGCTGCACAGCTCTGGTCAAAAGTGAAGGCCTCTCTCACATAGAGATATTTATACATAAGGATAATAATCTACTGTTTAGAAATCCAATCTAAATATGCTCATCTGCTGCTTAGAAATGAAGGGGACAACCCAAAAATGAACCCAAACTGAACCCTACAGTCGCTACCATAGACAAATAGAGTCCCCTGAGTGTCTCTCTGTGGATGGCTGTCAGCTGCAGCTTGAAGATGAGTTAAGAAATGCTCCCTGGGCACAGCAGGAGTGTCAGAAGTGGCCATTAAAAAATCTCAGCTAATGAAGTGTTCTCTTCCCCTCGATGGGGCTGGTGAGCAGGGATGGATGACCTGGCTGCCATTGCTTGGTCTGAGAGAGTTCAGATGTGCTTGCTGAGCTACTACTTGTTAGGGGATGTAATGCAGACAAAACCTAAAACCAGATGAAAATCCATCAGCACTGCTCATCAGAGGGTCCTTCTGAGAGCATTTAAAACATGTTAAGCTCCAAAGCAGCAGGTACTTCCACTCCACCAGTCTGTGCTGGGGCTTTCTAAGTAAGGAGCAGCCTATTGACAACAGAATTGTTTGATGACATACCAAAAGTCATAGCAGAAATGTTGAATTGCTTCTAAGTGAAAAGTGGAGCACGCTGGCTGCTCCTCATGCTGCAGACAAATGGCTGTTCATAAGAATCTTCACAGGCTCACAGGATGCCAGGGGCTGGAAGGGACCTCTGGAGAGCTTCCAGTCCACCCCCCTGCTGGAGCAGGAGCATAGAATCCAGCACAGGACACACAGGAACACATCCACACAGGGATGAAAAGCCTCCACAGAAGGAGCCTCCACAGAAGGAGACTCCACAACCTCTCTGGGCAGCCTGCTCCAGGGCTCTGGGACCCTCACAGTGCAGAAGTTCCTCCTCATGTTGAGGTAGAACCTTCTGTGCTGCCGTTTCCATCCATTGCCCCTTGTCCTGTCACAGGGTGCAGCTGAGCAGAGCCTGTCCCCTCCCTCCTGACCCCCTGCCCTCAGATATTGATAAATATTGATTAAATCCCCTGCCAGTCTTCTCCAGACTGAACTCTCACTCACCCCTCCTGCAAGCCTTCAGCATTTTGTTGGATTGAAAAGAAAGGAAAAATAAAAAGACAAAAATTAGCATCTCAGGGAATTGTCTTTTTAAAAAAATCAGTAAAAGGTGTCAAAAGGAAAATGTTTTGAGCAAATGTGTGCAGCTTTCAATCCACAGCTCCAGTCAGGATATCTTTTGCTCCTTCTGGAGAGAGCTGCATGAGAGGAATTGCCTCCTCTTGCCTAGCAGCTCTGCTGAAGCAATTATAGTCTTGCATTGCAGGGTGGGAAGGAAGCAGGACTTCCACTGTCACTTTACAGAGAAAAACAAAGGTTTGGGTCTATGGAGTATCACTTGAAGAGGGCTGGGGTCTCAAATGTGGTTCTTGCATAATTTTGGGCACAAATCCTCTGTGGCTGTGCTGTTCCCCAGAAGCGAGAGAAGAACTCTCTGTACAGGCAACTGGCTGGGGGCAGAAAGGTTCCATAAATACACAGGGACTGCAAACAGCAGGAAGGTTGTTTATGTGCAGGGTAGCACATTGTCTGAGGGAAAGCTTTTGTAACATGCACTGAATTACACACTATTTGCCCCTTAATGTTACTGCAAGCTGCTCATATCGCTCCCTGCACGCCACGCTGAAAGCAGTTTGCTCCCCCGGGTCTAGCAGTTAAAAGGAGTTTGGTCTTGCAGACTCCTGACTGATTCAGAACAACAGAGAGATAAATGGATGCTTAATGCAAGTCATATCAGAGGCTTGATCCTAAAACCCACTGAAGTTTGTGGGAAGCTTTCCATTGCTTTAAACAGTCTCCAGATTAGGCTCCCAGGCATCTCTTGGCAAAGCCGCAGCTTAAACCTCTGATGGTGTCTGTAACATAAGAATCCACTTCCACTGGCTTAGAATCCCAGCCAGAAACACTCCCTCTGGACTCAGCTCTTGCAGTATTCTCTACAGCAGTCTCCAAACATGGGTTACCATCTGAATAGGTTGCATTCCTTTAGTGGTAATGGGCACATGGTTTCACAAGCACCTGTTGGTTCCTCTGTGTGTGATGGGCACATGGCTTCACAAGGACTTGTTGGTTCCTCTGTGTGTGATGGGCACATGGGTTCACAAGGACCTGTTGGTTCCTCTGTGTGTGATGGGCACATGGCTTCACAAGGACCTGTTAATTCCTCTGTGTGTGATGGGCACATGGCTTCACAAGGACCTGTTGGTTCCTCTGTGTGTGATGGGCACATGGCTTCACAAGGACTTGTTGGTTCCTCTGTGTGTGATGGGCACATGGGTTCACAAGGACCTGTTGGTTCCTCTGTGTGTGATGGGCACATGGCTTCACAAGGACCTGTTGGTTCCTCTGTGTGTGATGGGCACATGGCTTCACAAGGACCTGTTAGTTCCTCTGTGTGTGATGGGCACATGGCTTCACAAGGACCTGTTAGTTCCTCTGTGTGTGATGGGCACATGGCTTCACAAGGACCTGTTGGTTCCTCTGTGTGTGATGGGCACATGGCTTCACAAGGACCTGTTGGTTCCTCTGTGTGTTGGGGGGTGTTAGCACACTGAGTACAGAATGCCACACAGAACAGCTCACCACAGTGTGCATAGCTTTGCTGCTTCAGTCGCTTTGGAGCCCCTCCCCATCTCTTTGTTACGTGAAGCCTTTGTCTACCCCTGCATGCCAGTGCCCCTCCACCCCAGCTCTCCACTGAACCTCAGACTTGGAAAGAAGTTTCTGCCCCAAATTTCCCCTGTGTTCCAGTGTGCATCAGTGCTCACCTCTGATTCCCTGAGGCTCCTACTACAGGGAAAGGAAATCCTGCCTGTTGCATGTAGGGTGATCCATCTGAGGTACAGAGAGCAGAGTGCTGCCCAGCCTTCCCAGGCTGTTTTGGCTGGACCTCCACTGGTTCTAATGGCATCTTAGGAAATTAGTTCACAGCAAAACTTTAATCTATGTGCTTTAATCTTGAATGGATTTCCAGCTCTGGTGTTTGCAACCCCTGCCAGAAAGCTCTCTGGAGCTATTTACTCTCATTGCAGAGGCATAAAGCCCCCTGGAAACCAGTGAACTGAGTAGCTTGTTGCCCCCTCCCCCCTCCCCTCCCCATGGTTTTGTGAATTCCTGCTGTCTCCTCCTCTCCACCTCACTGGGACTTTTCATAGGGAGCACTGAGGTGTTGCTACTGCCTCAGCCCTGACATGTATTTCATAACACAGCAGTCTGGGTGATGGAGTCCACAAAGCTCTTAATCCTCCAGACTCAGGGTAAGAGTAATGAGCTGTCGAACTTGAAGATGGGAGATATTAATCTCTAATAGCCTGTGTCAAGAATGGGCACCCACTGTGCAACTCTACCTTACCCCTGAGGGGGCCCTGAGGTCCCAGGGGGAAAGGAAGAGTTGTTCTCTTTCTGCTGAGCAAGCTGTACCATATGCTTCTGTCACCCTCTCTAAGTTGCAAGCTGCTTCCTACCTCCTCAAGAGCTTGTGGAAAATGGAGAGGGCAGTAAGGAGCACTGGGTGTCTGATGAATGGTAAATAACTGTCCAAGAGTGTGCTGCTCCTCAGGGGCAAATCAGGGGCAGTATGCTTTGGGAAGCATTTAATCACCTCAGCTGCCTACAGCAGTCCCAATCACTTTGCACATTTGTTGTGCAAGATGTGAGAAGCTGGCACATGGGAGCAAACAGAAGGTGTCTGCATGAATGTTTGGTAGATCCATTTCCCATACTAGCCTCCAGCTCAGGATCACAGAAACATTCAGGTTGGAAAAGACCCAAAGGGATCACCCAGTCCAACCCAGAACCCTGCTCTGCAAGGCTCACCCTAAACCACAGCCCCAAGCACCACAGACAAACACAGCCAGCCTTGGGGATTCCACCACCTCCCTGGGCAGCACATTCCAATGGCAAACTGACAGCCTCCTGTCCCTCTGACCAAAGACTGTCCCTTCCTAAGAAGCAAGCAGGTCCAACAGGGCCAGGAAGCCCTTCTCGTGCAGCAGAGTCCCAGGAGATGAAGATGAAATGCAGCACACCAAGGCTGGTGGAGAGATCTGCATAGCGCAGGAGACGGTCCCAGTGGACACAGAAGGATTGATGGATCTGGGTGCTGCCTTACTTTGCTCCCTCAGTCAATCAGGAATGGATGGCTGGGCACATTTTGGTAAGAACAAACCTTTCTCCAACAGGCTTTGGCAGCAGCTCTTTCAGCTGGCACCTTTGGGTGAGATGTTGACTGCTGCAGCCCCATATCCAGTGTCAGTGTCCTCATGAACACTTTCCAGACAAATCCATCAAGCTCCTTTGCTCTTTCATGTCTCACTAACTCTGTCCCTGGCACACAACCACCCTGCTCTCTCCTCAGCCAGTTGTGGGAATGCACATTAGCACAAAACTGCCTGGTCTGTGCTTCTGTCACCTACCTGCTTAAAGGAGTTACAGGTTAGCTTAATTACAAATCTCAGAGGCAAGAGCCTTGAAGCACACACCTTGAGCTGTGTCAGTTCCCCAGCTTTAATACTCTCTATAGTCTTTCAGTCAGACCTGTAAGGGTGACTTTGAACTGTCTGGCAAGGATATGACCTGAACAGCAAATGAGAAGTCCTGCAAAAGTACTTTCTTGATTTACTTTTACACTGCTTGTGGGCTCAAATGAAAATGTGTGATGCTAAGATATTTCCATTCTTGATTACCTACAGATACTAAAATGTATGAAGTTGAGTTTTGAAAGGCAAAACTTGCCTTTGTGCAAGCCCAAAGGTCAGGAACTTGGCTATTGTTTTACTTTGCTTTGGGTTTTATTGTCCAGTACTTGAAGGAAATGGGTAGATTCAGACTGGGTGGATGGATTCCCCAGGAGGGTGGTGAGAGACTGGCACAGGCTGCCCAGGGAGGTGATGGAAGCCTCATCCCTGGAGGTGTTTGCAGCCAGGCTGGATGTGGCTGTGAGCAACCTGCTGTAGTGTGAGGTGTCCCTGCCCATGGCAGGGGGGTTGGGACTGGCTGAGCCTTGAGATCCCTTCCAGCCCTGACAGTTCTGTGATTCTCTGATTCTGTGACTTCTGTGATGGTTCTATGTACAGAACTAGGAGCAGACAGCAGACTCCAAGGATTTCATACCTCTTATAGTTTATAGATGATGTTTTACTCTGCATGATTAAGAAAAGGCAGCCCTAAGGATCTGCAGTGTGTACATAGCACTCTCTATTCTGCATCAGCAAATGAATTAGTCAGCTGTGACCATAGCCAGACAGTAAACATCTGTTATTCCCACCTCAAGAAGCTGCAGATCTCCCCTTGTTTGTGGTTTCAAATACGGTGTACACTTCATGATTAGCTAGCCACCCATGCTTTTAAATACAGAGAAGATCTACTTGCCTGCAGAGAGAACTGCCAGTACTTGCAGGGCAGAGAAGAAAAGACTTGAAAAAGCAAGGTGAAAATGATCCACCTGAGGATGGGAATTATTTGCCAGCCGGTAACTATGCTGATAGATTTTCACAAGGAAGCTGTGCCTAGCTTTGCTCCCAGAAGCACAGGCTGCTGCAAATGACACTGTGGAGCAATAAAGCCATTGATACCCTGATGCTGTAACATCATTTTCCAGGGAGGCAGCTGCCTGAGGGCATGTTTCACAGCGTGGCACCATCTAGCAGTGGTTCCTCTTGGTGCTAGGAGTGTTACACATAAATGCACTCAGCTTGTAACAAGCCACAGAGATGAGAGGCATGTTTGCTCTTCTTCAGGATATCTCTGCTTTCCTTCCTTAGTGCTTCTCCAGTGTACCAAGGTGCTTGAGGCTCCCCATATCACACAGTTTGTGTTCCTTTCCTGCACTCTTCTAAACACCCTTTCCATTGACTGGTGCCTTTGTCACCATGGACAGTGGCCAAGAGTAGGATTTTCCGGGCCAGAAGCACCCAGCTCACACTGATTTTAGGCTGTATCCTCACAGTGAACTCCATGTCCCACAGCTGGTACCAGCATCCCTGGAGCTCAAGGCCATGCTAAAACCTGTGGGAGTCTTAAGTCACGCCACATACTGGGAACACTCAGTCTGCCCTCTCTTCCACAGTGCTTTGAGCAGCAGTGGCTTCACCCTGCTTTGCTAGCAGGAGTTGGTTTGCCTCGTAATTTCCCTGAGAAACAAGGTGAGCAAACTGCTAAACCGGGGTCCCCAGCACCAAAGGAGAATCAAACCACAAGTCCTGTTGAATCTCAGATGCTGCATCATTTCAAAGACACCTTAGCCAGTTCCCTCTCTCCAGCACCAGGAGCACCACTTGTCAGAAACTGGAAGAGCAGCCACCGGCTCGTACCTCTGAGATGGGCTCCCTAGCGGCCTCCCTCAGAGCTGCTCAGTGCTGCACTGTGCTGCTGCTGCTGCTGCACAGGCAAAGGGCCAGGCAGCAGCTCTGCCAGCCAGAAGCCACCTCAGCAAGGTCTCCACATGCCACACACCAGGAGAATTTCCTCAGCTGTTATTTTGGCTGGGCCTTTAAGGTGGGGCTTGTCAGCCACAGTTTGATCTCTGGGAAGGAAACAGAGTAAATCCTCCCCAAAATGGTCTCCAGAGATATTAAGAACAAGAAAATGATTGAGAGCAGACAATGGATTTACAAAGGGGAAGTCATGCTTGACCAACCTAACAGCCTTCTGTGGCAAAATTATTAGCTTAGTGAATGGAGGGAGAGCGATGGATGTTGTTTGTCTTGAATTCAGCAACGATTTCAGCATCCTGCAGCATCCTCATGGACAAACTGATGGAGTATAAACTATAGAGATGCTCAGTGAGGTGCACTGGAAGTAGCTGCTGACCTCAGAGAGCTGTGATCCACAGCACAGACCCAGCTCAAAGGCAGTCACTGCTGGGGCACTGCAGGGCTCCAGACTGGGATGAACACATTTTATCATCCTTGTTATTGACCTGGATGCTGGGACAGAGTATACCTTGCACAGGTTTGATGCAAAACTGCTGGGGAGAGAGGCTGGTGTGCCAGATGCCTGTCCTGTCTTTCAGAGGAGCCTTGGTGGGCTGCAGAAAGGGGCCAGCAGGAACCACCAGCCTGATACACAAAGCCCTGTGCCTGCAGAGGAATAAGCTCATGCCTGGTGCACACTGTGGGGGGCTGAATGAGGATCAGGTTTGTGAGAAGAGACTTGGGGGTCCTGGTGGACTTCGAGCCAGCAATGCATCCTCACAGCAAAGGCCAAGAGCAAACTGGGCTATAGCAGGAAAAAGGCCACCTGTGGGTCCAAGGAGGTGGTCATTGCCTTCTACTCCCCTCTACTCCCCAGTGCAAGAGGGACACAGAGATACTGGAGCAGATTCAGTGAAGGGTAACAGAGGTGATTATGCACGGACCTTCTGATCTGAGGGAAGGCTGAGACAGCTGGCACTTTGGCCTGGAGAAGAGAAGGCTCAAAGGATCCTATCAATGCCTACAAATGCCTGCTTGAAGTAAGGAACACAGAGCAGGGCTGCCCAGTGACAGGGCAGGAGGTAATGGACACACACTGAAACACAGGAGGCTGCTTCTGAACATCCACTCCTTGCTTTGAACTGCTAGGGCATCCCTGCACTCCTACATGTTACCCAGAGCCTGTGAAGCATCCATTCGTGGACATGCACCTGAGAAACCTGCTCTGGGTCACACTGCTCAGAGCTGGACTAGATCTCTAGAGATCCCTTCCTCCCTCAGGGGGCTGGGCTAGATCTCTTGAGCTTCCTTCCTCCCTCAGGGGGCTGGGCTAGATCTCTAGAGATCCCTTCCTCCCTCAGCTGCTCTCTGACTCTTTGACTTGAGGAGCTAGAACATCTGTCCTGCCTTGGACAAGCCACATCCACTGCTCTGGGCTTCAGTTTTATGAAAGGAAAAATTGGTTGAAGTACTTTTACTATCCAGAACCTTAATTACTGTGTAATATTAGCAATGTTTGTCCCTTCCATGGTTGTGTCAAAGCCCCTCCCCATCCACCACCAAAATATCCTCAACACAAACCCCCCAACCCCCCAGAAAATTATATGCATTCCAAGAAATATCCCTGCTCTTGATGAGGTAAACTTCTTATGCTTTAGGCAACCCAGAGTACCAAGTCCACACATTACTGAAGTGAAGAAACTGCTGGTTTGTAAATGCTTTTCACGGGAAACTGCTGTCCTGTGACAGTAAAACCTCTGTGAGTGGTGGAAGAACATCTGAGTGCAAAGCAGGGTTCCACCCCAGTACACTGCATTGGTTAGTCCACACCTCGAGTACTGTGTCCAATTCTGGGCTCCTCAGTTTAGGAAGGAGGTTGACTTGCTGGAACGAGTCCAGAGAAGGGCAACAAAGTTGGTGAGGGGTTTGGAACGCAGCCCTGTGAGGAGAGGCTGAGGGAGCTGGGGTTGCTTAGCCTGGAGAGGAGGAGGCTCAGGTTTGACCTTATTGCTCTCTACAACTACCTGAAGGGAGGTTGTAGCCAGGTGGGGGTTGGTCTCTTCTCTCAGGCAACCAGCACCAGAACAAGAGGACACAGTCTCAGGCTGCACCAGGGGAGGTTCAGGTTGGAGGTTAGGAGGAAGTTCTACACAGAGAGAGTGATTGCCCATTGGAATGTGCTGCCCGGGGAGGTGTTGGAGTCACCATTCCTGGAGGTGTTCAGGAGGAGACTTGATAGGGTGCTTAGTGCCATGGGTTAGTTGGTTGGGTGGTGTTGGATGATAGGTTGGACTCGATGATCTTGAAGGTCTCTTCCAACCTGGTCTGGTCTATTCTATTCTATTCTATTCTATTCTATTCTATTCTATTCTATTCTATTCTATTCTATTCTATTCTGTTCTATTCTATTCTATTCTATTCTATTCTATTCTATTTGGGGTCTGTGTTGATAGGTTGGACTCGATGATCCCCGAGGTCCTTTCCAACCTAAGTGATACTGTGATACTGTGATATTCTATTCTATCTGACTTGAACTTGCTGCTCTCTTGAGGCACCTCTAGTAACTGTAGGTCTTTGCCCCTGTCATTCTGAGGAAGTGGAAGGTACCCCCTGAAACCCTGAGTTTGCAAGGAGGTGATGGCAAGTCATTGTCTCAGGAGGGGAAGAGGTTCTGCCAGGCTGCAGAAGCATCATGACCGAGCTGGAAGCTGGGCTGCAGAGCTGGGCTCTGTGCCAGAGCAGTAGCTGCTGCCCATCCATACCAAGTCCCTGGGTCTCTATGTCTGTAAACAGAACTCTGCTGACCCTTCTGCCCCTGCTGCTTTCCATATTTAGCATGTGTCAGCCTGGAGGCTCTTTCAACAGCTCTTCTGAGCAGCTCCAGCAAACAGCAGTGTCACTGCAAGGGCTTCAGCAGCACAGTGATGACTTTCTGTAGAGTGAAGGGGTTTCATCCAGAATAAAGATATTTGTAGTCACCTTAATGACTTTGAACCTTTTTGTTGTTCAACCCAGCCTGGCTCCTGAGCTCACAAACCTCTTCCCTCCACTGCTTTTCCTGAAGGTGTAGCACCACTGCACAGAGAGGTTTGTGATAGGGCCAGCGAAGCTTTGCTCTTCCAGTGCCCAGAGAAAAGGAGGACAGATGTGTCTCCAGCCATCTGGACTCATGGAGGCCTTTCTGGAAGTGAAATACATCACCAAAGTGTTAGATCAGGCCAGTCAATATCAAATAAGAATAAAAAGTGTGGTTGGCATGACACACAGAATGCTTCACCTCGGTCCGTGGAGAAAGGGGCAAATGTGTAATCATCTCCCCCTGAAACTGGAAGATGAATTTCCTTCTGGGATAACCTGTGTGTGCCAGAGCAGCTCACTCATCTCTGTTGTTAGGGGCACACTAATCATTGCAGAGAGGAGGTTTTGGGGGGGTCCAATTAGCAGCTGGATGATGTCTCCAATGTATTTCCTTCAGAGCCTTGTGGCTTTCCTTTCCACCCTGTCCCCTGCACACAAACATTTTCCAGTGAGCTCTGGGATGCAGTACTAAGCCAGACAAAGGGTAGGGGACAGTCACAGCTGGTTATCAATATTGATGTGCACCTAATTAGATATCATAACCCTGAGCTGCTCATTTATAGTGTCCTCAGCAAAAACCTGACAGATTGGTGTGCATTAGCAGCATGACAGAAAGAAGTCACTCTGCAGCACCTCCCTAGCACACTCAGCTGAGAGAAAGACTTCCCTGAAAAGCAGAGGCTGACAGCGCTTAATTGTGTGCCTCTGAAAGGAGCAAGCAACCTTCTTTCTGGGCTGCTGAGGTGCATCACTGCAGGAGTCAGATACATTTGTGGCTGATGCTTAGTAGGAAATTGTAGGACACACAGATCACAAACACTATCAGATCCCAGACAGCTTAGCACTCTGTCATTAGCAAGTTTTGTCTTGAATATTAGATGATCCCTGTGCTTGTAGGAATGCCTTTCCCCTGGCTTTTATTTCCTTTCTCTAATACCAGATGTCAGCTCCTCTGTAACCAGTCATTCACCAGGCCCAGGAAAATAGCCTCAACCCAGGCATGATCTATTCTCTCTGAAATGCAGTGCAGTGCAGCTAGGTAAAAGGCTTTTGGAGCAGTAGATTGAGAATGCTGCATGTCATCATGAGACAGCTTCTGCTTTTCATCAGAGGGCTGACACTGACGGCTCAGACTCAGGCTAAACAGATTTCATTCAGTGTCCACTCCTGGCGTAGCACAGCAAAGTCAACAGCAATATTCCAACCCATCTCCCTCCTTCTTTTCCTACCAATCTATTGTGTTTGTTCACTCACCACCTCCTGGATCACATTTCATTGTATTTGGAGGCATCAAATGTGCTACAGAATCCCTGCTACCCATTTGTTGCAAATTGCTTCTTGCTGCAGATTCTTATTCCTTTGTCCTGTAACTAATAGCAGTTCTAAACTCAGGGCCCAGTAGCACATCAGAGATTTTCAAAGATGCTAAGCCAAACGTGCAGTTTGCTTCAGGAGTCTGCCTGGGCTCTGACCCTCTTAAATGCCATCCACATGCAGAGAGCAGTTGAGTCTACCTTCTGCCCAGGGGCCTCTGTTTGATAGAGATTTACCTTTGAGATAGAGATTGATAGAGATTGTTTTGATAGGTATTTACATGATGTTGAGTTGCTGGAATGTGTCCAGAGAAGGGCAACAAGGCTGGGGAGGGGTCTGGAGCACAGCCCTGTGAGGAGAGACTGAGGGAGCTGGGATTGCTTAGCCTGGAGAAGAGGAGGTTCGAGTGAGACCTTATTGCTCTCTACAGCTATCTGAAGGGAGGTTGTAGCCAGGTGGGAGTTGATCTCTTCTCCCAGGCACCCAGCACCAGAACAAGAGGACACAGTCTCAAGCTGTGCCAGGGGAGGTTTAGGCTGGAGGTGAGGAGAAAGTTCTTCATAGAAAGAGTAATTGGCCATTGGAATGTGCTGCCCAGGGAGGTGGTGGAGTCACCATCACTGGAGGTGTTTAGGCAGAGACTGGATGAGGCACTTGGAGCCATGGTTTAATTGTCAGGAGGTGTTAAGTATTAGGTCACAGGTTGGACTTGGTGATCTCAAAGGTCTTTTCCAACCTGGCTAATTCTGTATTCTGTGACTTTTGATGCTTTGCCCTATTTAGCTGGAAAGTGCCCCCACAGGTGGGTGACCCTAACAATTCATTGTCCTAATTTCTAGGCAGGCAGACACTTGAGCTCTTCATTTGTTCCCTGAGAAAGAAGGAAACTCAGACCCAAGCACGACTTCATTTGGCTCTACCTGCCAGTGGCAGGAGATTTGACAGCAAGGACTTCTGTCTGCTTCCAAAGGCAGACTGCTTAGGGGATACTTTTTCCAGAGCAATGGCAATCTGATGCATTTCAATGCAGCTGGCTCTGGAAGGCTGCATCTGTCTTCTAGAAAATGTAGCAACCAAGGTACAGTCAGACTGCCTCTATTTGCTTGGCTGACATTATGAGCACAAGGGAGACAGCAAGGCAGAAGAGGAGCAGGATTCCCAGGGACAGTATCAATCAGTTAAACATTTAGTCTTCAGGAATGATATTTAAAGAATTTCAGAAGCATAATTTCCAATGTGAAAAGAAACAGTTGGCACTAAAATGCCCTAATGATCATTCTTTTCTTTTCTTTTCTTTTTTCTTTTCTTTTCTTTTCTTTTCTTTTCTTTTCTTTTCTTTTCTTTTCTTTTTTCTTTTCTTTTCTTTTCTTTTCTTTTCTTTTCTTTTCTTTTCTTTTCTTTTCTTTTCTTTTCTTTTCTTTTCTTTTTCTTTTCTTTTCTTTTTTCTTTTCTTTTCTTTTTTCTTTTCTTTTCTTCTTTTCTTTTCTCTTTTCTTTTCTT
>NW_027142355.1:984431-1043587 GCF_026170545.1 Melanerpes formicivorus
CACTGAATCCTCTCATTATCTCTCTTCTCATTACCTTTTGTCTCCCTTCAAACTAAACTGTCCTGGGGAAGACAGCTCTGCTTTTCTAGCCCCATATTGGACTCCAAAAATGGACTGTCCTGGGCTAACACAGCCCTCCTCCCCACACACAGATGGGAAGGAAAAGAACACACCAAAACCTACTCTGGGTTGAGAGTAAGGGTTTCATGAGATACATTATGCAGTTACCTGAGCAATAGCAGAGGCAGCCAGCAGTAAAACCTCTCCCCCCAGCCAAGCACACAGCAGCCAGCACTGTGGAAGAGACCAACACCCTCCCACCCCCCCCCCCCCAAAAAAAAAGGAGGGTGGTGGAGTCACCATCACTGGAGGTGGTCAGGAGGAGACTTGATGGGATGCTTGGTGCCATGGGTTAGTTGATTAGGTGGTGTTGGATGATAGGTTGGACTCGACGATCTGAAGGTCTCTTCCAACCTGGTTTATCCTATTCTGTTCTATTCCAAAACAGGACACTGGCAGCAGCAACTGGAACAGGAAGCCTCTCAGGTTACAATCTGGACTTCAAGCCCCATGACACTTCTGTCCAGCCAGCACTTTCATTTTGAAGCTGGCATCAGCATGGCAGGGACATCCATTCAATTCAGCTCAGTCCACAACAGCCACAGAAAGCAGCACAGCTGCACACAGCAAGGAGATGCACATCATAGCCTAACTCCATTCTTGTGGTTAGGGCTGCCCTTGAGAGGGACCAGCAAGGTACTGGGTGACAATCAAATAAGGGAAGCCACTTGGCTGCTCTGTTCAACAGTTCCTCAGAGTTTGTTGTCTTCTCTCACACAAAAGCAGCTCTCACTTCATTTTATAACAATCACAGATTTGCAATGCCAATGTTTTAACCTCCAAAAGGAATGGTCCCTCATCAAACCTACACCTTGGTATGACTGGCAAATGAGCCCTGATCCTCCTTTTGACCTGCTAGGAAAGAAGTGTACCTTAACACAGCTCTGAGTCTTTCATCTCAGGGAAATTAAATGCTGGGGCAAGGTGTATAGGAACATCCATTCCCCCAGGGCATTTTGGACACTCAATGCTCATCTTCAGGATTACTGTTCAGGATTTAGGGAGTTAGTTCCCAGTTTAGGCCAATAATCATATTTTGGATGTAGTCCGTTGAGTCTTTTCCTCACAAAAGATCTGGGATTGAAAGGAAGCCTAACACTGCTTAAGGCTTCTGAGAGGATTGCTGTCAAGTCACAAAGAACAGGTAGCAGAAATATTCTTTTACTCCTCTAAGAACTTCTTTTCCTTTTGAACAACACAACATTTTCAGCAGAGGAGCTCTGGGAATGACAGGGAGCAGATAATGACAGTGCAGCAAATGAAGCCAGAGCAAGGCCCAGTTAAACAATCAAGCAGCTGTTTCAGGAGCCTGGTGCTCACGCTCTCTACCCCAGTGGCAAGCAGGGTCCCTGTGCAAAGAATGGGGATTACAGCATGTTCTCTTATCTGCCAGCCTCTGGAGGAGGCTTTGGCCAAGACATTTGGAGTAAGCCCACCAGGAGAGAATTACAATTACCCATTGTAGAGAGATCAGATGAGAAAGCTGTCACCCATGCAGCATTTTTGCTGCAGCAGCACTTGGGGGTCTGTGCAGCGATTCCCAATGCAGAGGCCTTAACTGAGCAAAGCCAATTAAAACTTCTCTCAACTTGCTTGATTACATCAGGCATTAAAATATGCAGAACAGTATTTTATAAATGCTGATTTTCAGGTGGAAACTAGGCAAGGGTAGGGGGAAAACAGGCTGCTTTCCAGGAGACCAGAAGTCATTGTCTCAGGGTCAAAGGCCAGAGGATCACGTTCAGCTTTCAGGTCTGTCCTATATGTTTCTATCAATAGGCCTCAGCTGAAGCAGGAAATTCATGTCAAAGCAGATACACATTCTCCTCACCCCCAGCAGATTTCTTTCCTTTCTTTGAGAGAGGCAAGTTTGTAATTTAAAACTCCTGTGCCAGGTAGGGCTGCTGCTGCTGGGGAGGAAGGCAGCTGTGTGAGGCAGAGGCACCAGGCACCAGCAATGAAGCACAAACTTCTCTCAAGGAGACACTGAGACAGCATCACGCTTCTCATCAGAGGATAAAAGGTGCTGCTGGGTGACTCAAGAGCTTATCTTCAGAGAAAGGTCCAGAAACCAATCTGCTGCTGGCAGTAACAGTGGACAGCTATAAGTGTGGAGATCACTCTTAGACATGCTAGAGCTGATGTGCTGCAGTTTCTGTCTTCACCACACGTGATGAACCTACCAGGCAGGTAGGTCTGAGGATCTTGGCTGTGAGGGCTTTGCCATGACACAGTGTACATTGGTGTCAGACCACCTGGCTTCATTGTAAGAACTTTATGGTGACCTGGAGAGATTCACTCAGATGAGTTGGTAGTGAGTGAAATTATCTCCAGTATCCATGGAGCAGGTACCCATCCACATGCTGCTGGCTTCTCCTGTATTTGCACACTCTCACATACCATAGCAGCACTGGAAGGCACGTGCTGGGACTCTTAGAAGTCAGACTTTTTAGGGTGTCAGGGAGTGATAGGACTGGGGGGGATGGAGCAAAACTAGAAATGGGTAGATTCAGATTGGATGTTAGGAAGAAGTTGTTCCCCATGAGGGTGGTGAGAGACTGGCACAGGTTGCCCAGGGAGGTGGTGGAAGCCTCATCCCTGGAGGTGTTTGCAGCCAGGCTGGATGTGGCTGTGAGCAACCTGCTGTAGTGTGAGGTGTCCCTGCCCATGGCAGGGGGCTGGGACTGGCTGATCCTTGAGGTCCCTTGGGGTGGGGGTCAAGTGGAGGGGGCCAAGCTCTTTTGGGTGGTACACAGCAATAAGCCAAGGAGCAATGGAGACAAACTTGAACAGAGAAGGTTTCAGCTCCACATGAGGAGAAACTTCTTTGGTGTGAGGGTGGCAGAGCCTTGGAGCAGGCTGCCCAGAGAGGTTGTGGAGTCTCCTTCTCTGGAGCCTTTCCAGCCTTACCTGGATGCTCTCCTGTGAGGATTCCCCTGGGTGATGCTGCTCTGGCAGGGGGTTGGACTGGGTGATCGCTGGAGGTGCCTTCCAACCTCTCATGTTATGCGCCACTGTGATATCAGAAGGGGCTGTAACATTGTCCTTCATGCTTTATCCTCTACAGATACCACAGCCACACCACGCATCCCTGGCCTGTGCTGAGCCCAGCTCTCAGTAAAGCAATGAAGATAATGCATGAGCTGATATCCCAACACACTCTGCAAAGTCCCAGGGCACTTAACACAAACTGTGCCCCAGCTCCATTTGTGACTCTCCTGGGTGTTTTCAGGTCAACCTCTTGACATTGTGAGTAGTAGCTGTATAAAATGGGTCAGATGGTTAATATTCTAATGAATCCAGGGCAAATAAGTCAACCCCACAATAAATCTCTGCCAAAGTCCACTTGTGGTTAGAAAACAGAAATTGGTCAAGCTAAGCAGGATTTTTGCTTTAGTAGACCTCAAGATATGCAGTCTGATGGGATTTGCAGCACTGCCTGCACACCAAGGTGAGACTCTCTTGAAACAGGTCACTGCCAGATAGAAAATTGTATGATGATAAAACATTTTTCAGAAATAGACATTGATCAGATCCCTCTCAGCCTTCTCCTTTCCAGACTCAACAGCCCCAGGGCTCTCAGTCTCTCTTCACAGGGGAGATGCTCAAGTCCCCTAAGCATCCTCCTGGCTCTCCCTTGGCTTCTCTCCAGCAGGTCTCTGTCTCTCTTGAGCTGGGGAGCCCAGAACTGGACACAGGATTGCAGCTGTGGTCTCAGCAGAGCAGAGCAGAGGGGGAGCAGAACCTCCCCAGCCCTGCTGGCCACACTTTGCTTGATGCATCCCAGGATCTCATTGGCTCTCTTGGCCACCAGGACACATTGCTTTCCCATGCAGAGCTTGCTACTCACCAGCACTCCAAGGACTTTCTCAAGGACTCCAAGCTGCTTTCCATCAGGGCAGTCCCTAACCTGTCCTGGTGCCTGCTGTTGTTCCTCCCCAGATGCAGGACCCTGCACTTGTCCTTATTGAACTTCCTGAGGTTTGCCTGCACCCAGCTCCTAGCCTGTCCAGCTCTGGTTGGATCTGGACAGTGGAACTGAGTTGACATCTAGCTAGGAAACCCCAAGTCAACCATGTAAACAGAAACAACCAGAATGTAAGTCATGTGTCGTAGTTTGGGCTGGGTGCCCTCTGCTACAGGGGTGTTTCCTGTGTCCAGAAGTCCAGCCCACTGGGTGGACACAGGAAATTAGGTTATTTCCTACCATGATCCCTTGCACCACTATAAGTTTTACGGCGGCGTCTGGCACTTCCTCTTTCCTTCCTCTCCACCGCCTGGTAACTGGGGGAGAGATCTCCCGGCCATGGGCCTGGCTAGGCCCAAGGCCACGGGGGGATGGGCAATCTCAGATCTGGCCAGCTGAGACTAGCCTAGCAGTGGGGGGGGGAAGGAGGAGCCCTGGGGGTTTGGGTGCACCCTCAGGTGGGGATGGGATTTCTCTGGGTCTGTTTTGGGGTCTTTCTTGTCACTGTATTTCTAGTTCTCTGCAGGCACTCACTGTTCTATTTAAACTTTCCATCACTTTTGCAATCTGTTTGAGTCGTTATTTCGGCGCGTGGTGGGGAGGGGGCTTGCCCCAACCCATTACATTTTGGCGCCCCACGTTGGGCGCCAAGAAAAAAAAAAAAAAAAGTCATAGGGTTGGAAGGTTAAGGCCCAAAAGCCTCCTCCCTGCCCCCTGTAAAGTAAAGGGAAAGAAAATTGAAGGGAAAGGGGAAAAAAAAAAAAACTCACAGCTGAATTAGCAAAGCAGCTGAGCTGTATATTTACAAAGCAATGTAGGGTACGCAGGGAAATATATACAGATTTACAATATTTACAATATATACAAAGATATACAATAAAGTAGCACAGAAATGAGAGTTCCCCCCCTCCGCTGATGGGGTTCCCCACCTCCACTCTCCCTCTCTCTCCCCCTCTTCCCCAGAGCAGGTTAGAAAGAGAGAGAGAAAGAGAAAAGGTTAGAAGCAGTTTTGTGTTAATTGGAAAGCAGTTAATACAGGCCTTTATCAGTTTTCAAGGCCAAAGCCTTGGCCGAAAGCCCAGGAGCTGCAAGCTGTTGCCCGAAGGAGAAGCGGAAGCAAGACTGAAGATAAAGTGCTGGAATGCCCAGGATACCCTCCTGCACTCCCAGTTCAGAAGGTGCTTCCTCCCACTTTACCAATGAAATTAGTTTAGATTGTTCTTTTCATTTACCAACTTCCGCCCACCATATTCCCTTTCTTAAGGGGACAGTGTCAACCGGTCACAGTCATGGTGCAGCAGTGTATGTGTAAGCATGCACCTGGCAGAGCATCTTCCAGCCCAGAGCGTGCTGCTAATGGCATTCCAGGAAGCACTGCCAATCTGAGCCAAGAATCATAGAATCACCTCAGGATTCCTGCTCCATTACACCCCATGGCTCCCCGAAGCAGGCAGGCAGGTGCTTTCACAGCTACTACATTTGGGTAGTCCAAATGTGGTGACATCACCCTGCCCACAGAAAAATTGTTAGTGATGTGATTATGAAGCAAATGTGTACTGTGCAGAAAAGAAGCTCAGGGAAGAACACCAAGGAATTCAAATGGGGATCTCTGAAATGAATTCCTTTTTCCAAGCAGGTTCTTGGCACAGCCAGTTGAGAGGTGTGCTACCAACAGCCTGTGCCCTTCACGAAGCAGCAAGTGCATTCCTCCCCATCACAAGCAGTGAAGAGTGAAGGGAGGGTGGGATGGGGGGGAGGGGGTTGCCTCTGGGACTTTGGTTTTAGCACTCACTCTGATGCAAATGATCAACTCTCACTTCAGTGGTGCCCTGAAAACAATTAGAGAAAAAATGTGCTCTAAATACCGTTCAGGATGGAAGGACCCAAACAGTGCACAGGCAAGTGGACATGACACACAGTGCCTGCTGGAGAGCTCCTCTGACCCTCCCTGTCCTGTGTCATTCCAGTTTGGTGCCAGCATAGTTTTGCTAAAATCTGTGGGTTTAAGCCTAACAAAATACAGAGGAAAAGGGAATTAGAGTCACCACAGTCTGTGTGCAACAAACCCCAGTCTTTAAAGTCTCCTTGTAAAGAGCAGGAGATGCTTGGCCTTACACAAACAAGACACAAAGCAAAGGTCTTGCCCCGTGCTAAACAATAAACCTGTCCCTCTCTTCTCTCCTCCCCCTGAGCAGCTCATTCCAGCTGCCCAAGAGCAGGTTGCTCATCCATAACCACAAAACACTTTCAGCTGTCCAGCACCACAGGTCAGTATTTTTTTCCCACCTTCTGTCCCTTACTCCTACCTTGTGTTGCTACCTGAAAATCCAGCTAGCAGGAGTGCCTGCAGTGTCACCAAGCACAGAGCAGGCCAGGCCAGGCAGCATCACTCTCAGCTAGGTGCTCTGAGCTCTCCTCTGATCCCCTGCTTAGATCTTATTGATTCTTTTTCATGTTTAAATTTCATTTTATTTCATGGTGAATCATTGCCTCCTTGCTGTGGAGGAGCCACTCACACACGTGGGTGGTAGCTGGGGAAGCAGGGTGCTGTGTGCCACGGCAGTGACAGAAATAGTTCTGCAGGCCAGGTGACCTGAAGCGTTCAGCAGCAGGCAGATGCAGGCAGATTGCCTCGGTAAGCACTGTGATTGTGCAGCATCCTTCCCACCTGCTAATGAATATGCATCTGCAGAAGAAGAAACTCTGCTGTGGTGTTTTTAACTCTGTTGAGTTTGCACTGGTAGGGAATAAATCAGGATGATAAAATGGGAAGTCATCCATATGTAAGATTTATCAGAAAAGGACAGCTAAAATCTGCCCAGGAATAAACACAGGCTCAGGATCACAGATGCCCTTGGAGCCAGAGGAAGGAGAGCTGTAGCTCTCAGTGAGCACTCAGGTCTGGCACGGGGAAAGGGGCAGTTTTCAGGTAAGCTCACAGATGGGACATGGTTGTCCAAGGCCATCGTTCCCAGGCTGCCGGCGATCCCAACTCCTCTTTTTGATCCCACACACTGCTTTGGCAGGCTGAAAAGAGCTGTGTGTAATTAGCACCAAAAAGCAATTAATCTAAAAAGACAAAGGCTATCATCAAAGGATAATATGGTAAAGGAAAAGACAAGGCTGGTGGTAAAACTGTAATGGGAACTGGCAGGGGAGAACCTCCCCAGCTGTACATGTTGGCATAATCTGGGGCATTAGCAGAGCAGAGGCTGTGCTGTACTAAGAGCTTTGCTGCTCTGGGGTTTCCTAGGATAAGGATCATAAGTAGGTGACAAATCAATAAATAAAATAGTTGTATACACTGTCAGCTACTACACACCCCTGGCTAAAAATGTTTAATGCTTCACAGCTGACCCTTTCCTGGTGGCAGCTCCGCTCCTGCCACTCAGCACATGCGATATGCAAGTCCTGGCGGCACTTCGCTCTGATGGGAGCCCAGCTAGAGCTTCATTTTCTCTCCCTTGTTTCACTGGTGGAGTCACATGAAGAGCAGTTTTCAGACCAGCACAGCCAGGCTGAGACTTTCACAGACCATGGAAGGCCAGTTGCTGTGTGATGTGTACCCTCTTGCCAGATGTATACTCAGCCTAACAGATGAATTTACTTACTACCATGGCTGGCTTGGAACAAAGGCTGAGCCCCAGGTGTATGTGTGCCCTGGGTTATCTGATTTCAGTAGCTCTCTGCTACTCAAACACTGAACAGTTACTTTGAAACATCACTTCCCTGAGTCCCCATATATCATGGCTTAAGGCACATGTCAAAACCAAAAGTGATGGTTTCAGGTAAATTAGGGAAAAGAGAGATTTTAACCTGAGCCTTGCTAACTGATTATCTACTCACAAAGCTGGTCTCAGAAAGAGAAAGCTTCTTCTTAGAGAGAAGGGAGTTTTACATGGTGTGTTCCACTCCCCTCAGGTCTGGAGGCAAGCAGAGAGTTACTTTTAAGACTGAGGAGATTGATGTTGGGGTTTGTTTATTTTTTCTCACAGTTTTCTCTCATTTTTCTTGCACTGCCCTTCTGGTGTCCCTTCCTCTTATTTGTATCCTGGTTTCAGACAGCAAACCTGGGTAGCAGAGCAGTTCAGCAATAGATGGCACAGCTCCATGTCTTTTTGGCCTTGCTTTAGGAATTCTGTCAACAGCTCCTCAATGACAAAATCCCATCTGCCACAGAGACAGACATGGGGCCAAGTTTCTTCCTCTGTGCATCAGGGCTGTACCTAGCTGCAGTCAGGATTCAGGCTGCAATGTAGACTGTCCCAGTGGTTTTGCTCTAGAACTTCAGGCTGAGAAAGTGCATGCAGCAGCTGTCAGTGTTCAGATCACTGTGAAGATCCAGAATGTCTTTTGGTTTGACTCAGGATCTTTGTTCACCCACACAGACCAGTGTGAGACTGCACCAAGATGCTTTGCCCTAAACACATCCAAGCAAAGACTACAACCAGAAGTGATAACTGTTGTACAAAGTGCTGTTAAGTAGGAATAATGAACCAAGCTAACCCATCTGCATTGCTCTTGGGAAAGAGCAGCTTGCCTTGATGTCATTCAAAATCATCTGCGAGATCTTTACCCAGGACTGCATCATTTCCTGTGAGCTGCTCCTAGTGTAGTTCAGCCACTGGGCTGATTTGCAGTTGGGCTAAAAGTAGCATTTAGGAACCTTACAATGAGCAAGCCCTTGAGGGTAGTCAAGGATGACTCTTTTCCAGCCCTGTAACCTCCTCCCCCTGCATTTACTGGACAATTGCCTGCTCATCTTGAAGGTCTTTAGGTGAGCCCAAGCACCAGAAGTTTGCACTGTCCATGTTATTGCGTGTCAGCCTCTCAAGCTCTCTATGATCCAGGCTTCAGTTCACCTACCTCATGCAGCCTCACCCTTCCTGAAGCTCTTGGGTTTAGGACAAGTGGTTGTTATCTGGCAGGGACTAAAAGCACCCTGGCATACAAATACATTTTGCCTTACCACACAACAGAACAAGAATGTCAGGGTGCTGGGAATAGCTCCCAGGAGCTTTACTCTCCCTTTGCTGCCATACAAGTGGCCGAGCTGCCATGTTGGGGTGAGGTTTATTTGTGTCTGTAGCTTGAATGGCCTCAAAGGAGTCATGCTGCACACAGTGCTGCTCCATCATGCATTCATGCTGGGGCCTACAGCTGCCTTCTGGGTTATGGCAGGTACTGAGGGGATGTCCTGATCTGTAGGACAGAGAGATTCCAATTCCAACCAAGCACTCTGATCCATGAGACCAGCAATGGAACCACAGCCTCACTTATGTTTGTAACAGCTCTCTCCAGCAAAGGCTGAACAGACTCAATGAGACATTTTCTATCCATTCTGGAAGCTGCTGTTGGAGGACAGGTTCCTGATTTAAATGTGATTGGTGTCACTCAAGAGGCACTGACCCCAGGATAGCTAAAGGAGACAAGCAGAAATGTCCACCTCAGGCTCCTCAGACAGAGGAGTCTGCTTTGTGCAGGAAAAATGGGTGGGAGGTTAAGGAAATCTCTCAGTGGTTTTCCAGGGCTGCAAGTTTTGTTAGACCAGGATTTCAAGGAAGTACCTAAATAAGGTAGTTTGATCTTAATCTAAGCTTACATCCTTAGGAAACACTAAGCACAAGGTGAGCATATGGTAGGTCTGTTTTTAACCTCCAGGACTGTGTAGGTTTCCCTGTATTGAGTCACAGATAGTTTAAAGCCTTTAAAAAGATATTAGTTGCTGTTGTTCCTTTAAGCAAACAAATCATTTCAGCTTCCAAAAACATCCCCCCAATGTCTTTTGAAAACCAGACACAAGGAAGGAGATCTCTGCAGCATCACTGAATAGCCTGAGCCTTAGCCAGAGAGTCACCTGGTGAGACACTGCCTGATGCTTATGAGCTGGAGAAGGAAGAGATTTTCAGCATCAGTATTTAAAATGAAACTATTGACCTGCTCCACATTGATTTTTCTTTTAATTTTGTGTGTAATTTCATTTCCAGAGTACCAATTTCCTCTGCATGGTAGAACTTGGGACAGAGGCAGCAAGGCAGGAGTTGGGAGGATCTGTTTGCTCTGTTTGCTGGCCAGAGGGCAATGCAGGGCAGAGCAACGCTGAAGGCACATGGACAGCTCTTGCAACCTGATCAGAGAAGGGCCACGAGGATGATCAGAGGTCTGGAGCACCTCTCCTATGAGGACAGACTGAAGGAGTTGGGGCTGTTCAGTCTGGAGAAGAGAAGGCTCCAAGGTGACCTCATTGTGGCCTTCAAGTATCTGAAGGGGGCTACAAGAAGGCTGGGGAAGGACTGCTCAGGATCTCAGGTAGTGATAGGACTAGGGGGAATGGAATGAAGCTGGAGGTGGGGAGATTGAGGCTGGAGGTGAGGAGGAAGTTCTTCCCCATGAGAGTGGTGAAGCCCTGGAATGGGTTGTCCAGGGAGGTGGTTGGGGCGCCGTCCCTGGAGGTGTTTAAGGCCAGGCTGGCTGAGGCTTTGGCCAGGCTGATGTAGTGTGGGGTGTCCCTGCCCATGGCAGGGGGGGTTGGAACTAGATGATCCTTGTGGTCCCTTCCAACCCTGACTGATACTATGATACTATGAAAGTCCGCAAGCCACACCACGTTTTCTTCCTGCCTACTTGGTTGTTTGTTTTGCTCTCCAAAGACCTGGACACGCCAATGTTTCCAAACTTGCTGGTTCTAACAAGGAGTCAGACAGAGGTCAGGTTTCACACAATCACAGAATGAATGTTAGGTGCTGGAAGGGACCTCCAAAGCTCACCCAGTCCAACCCCCTGCCAGAGCAGGAGCGCCTAGAGCAGGTCACACAGGAACGCATCCAGGCAGGGCTTGAATCTCTCCAGAGAGGGAGACTCCACAACCCCCCTGGGCAGCCTGCTCTAGGGCTCTGTCACCCTCACAGGGAAGACATGTGAGAAGTATATGTAAGTTTGTGCAAGAAGTTTATGTAAGAAGTAGAAAATTAGCTGTGCAGATGAAATAAATGATGTCATTAGGAGCTACACATGACCCACATGCAGGCAGAGAGAATGCAGCCCCACTGGGGTGCTGTATTAAACAGCTTGATGGAAGCTTGCCTGCATAATGC
Source organism: Melanerpes formicivorus (assembly GCF_026170545.1). NCBI lineage: Eukaryota > Metazoa > Chordata > Aves > Piciformes > Picidae > Melanerpes > Melanerpes formicivorus. Next base: position 995,613 of record NW_027142355.1, read on the forward strand.
CTTACATTTACATTTTCAAAATCACTCACTCTTATTAAGAGTACAGACTTTGACTTCTGCCTCAGCATTCCAAAGTGCATGGCAAACATTTTGTGAGTTAAAACTTGCAACAGCTCTGGAATGTAGGAAACCAGAAACAGCAACATATTTATAGCTGATGGAAACCAAAACCAGAACACTTTTGCTAGCTCTCATGAATTTTTCATGTCTCAGATATCTTGGTATTTTCCTTTTAAAAGCCTTCTTAGCTTCTTATGGCCATTCTGCTGGGTGATGAAGCTGCTTCAGGGACCTCTCCCTCTGATGCTGCCAACATGCAGGTTGGTGTCCTTAGCTGTGCTGCAAGAACTCTGGGTGGGGCTGCACTCTAGACCTGGCATGGTGAAATGACCTGGATTTGAACCAGTCCTGATACCTGCTCCCTCTCTAAATTGCTAGCAATAACCTGAGTTACATTCCTAACACATTTCTAGCACAGTGACCCTGAGGTTATGCTGATGCAAATAAGTGGCTGAGAGCAGCTGCTTCGGAAGGTGGCCAGCAGTGCAGAGATGGATCTTGGCATACTGGGGGGGTCCTGAGCTTCTTCCTTGGTAGAGTCATGCTGGGGGAGTGGAGAGACCCCCCCAGGAGCAGGCAGCTCTCCAGGCTAAGAAGACCAACAGCATCCTGGCCTCTGTCAGGAAGGGTGTGCAAGAAGGACCAGAGGAGGGATTGTCCCCCTGTGCTCGGCGCTGCTGAGGTCACACCCTGAGTATCGTGCTTGGTTTTGGGCCCCTTGCTACAAGAAAGACATCGAGGTCCTGGAGCAGGTCCAGAGAAGGGCAAGGAAACTGGTGAAGGGTCTGGAGAACAGGTCTTATGAGGGGTGCCTGAGGGAACTGGGGCTGTTTAGTCTAGTGGAAAGGAGGCTGAGGGGAAACCTTATCACTCTCTGCAGCTCTCTGAAAGTAGGCTGTAGTGAGGTGGGAGTTGGTCTCTTTTCACTAGTAACAAGTGATAGGTTGAGAGGAAATGGCCTCAAATTACAGGAGGGGAGGTTTGGATTGGATATTAGATGAAACTTCTTCATTGATAGAGTTATCAAAGACTGGAATAGGCTCCCTTGGGAGGTGGTTGAATCCCCATCCCTAGAGATGTTTAAAAGGAGCACAAATGCAGTGCTGAGGGACATGGTTTAGCACCAGACTTGGCATAGTGGTTTGACTCAATGATCTTGAAGGGTCTTTTCCATCTGAAACCATTATATACTTCTATGATTCTCTGAAAGGAAAGTGGACCTCGAGGAGAGACCAGGAATAGCCAGACAAAGGGGGACCCCTCTACCAAGCTGTGTGGGACTGTGCACCATGCCTTTCAATTTGCTTCCTTTCCTGAAAGGCACTAGGAAGCAGGTAAAACCTGTGTCAGACCTGGAATTCCTAGGGAATGAAGGGTTAGGTGAGTGTCTGTGCTAGGGAATGAAAGGTTAGGTGAGTGTGTTAGGGAATGAAGGGTTAGGTGAATGTCTGTGCTAGGGAATGAAAGGTTGGGTGAGTATCTGTGTTTTATGCATGTAAGAGCAATAGGTTTCTGTGAATAAGGAAAGCCCCTAACTGACCTGTAATGCTTTCTCACAACCAAGGGAAAAAACTGGACTACTAAGATCAATACACAGCTAAAACTCTGTTCAGGCTTCCCCAGTTCCTGAGAGTGAGCTGCTGTGTAGTCTGCAACAGTGCTTATCCTCCCTGTGCTTCACGTTCCTTACCATTGACTGCCTCATTCAGTGCAGAAGAAAGGATGATGTCACAGTACAATAAGTATCTCTGCTACATGTAATTGTGTGGAATGGCCTCCACTGTGGCTGTGGAAAGAGCTTTCATCATGCAGTGAATAGCCACAGGTAAACAAGTAGGAATGATCAGCACTCTCCTAGGAAGAAGAGAAACAGAGGTAAAAGGTGAAGCTGTGGCTGTACTGAAGCTGGGCACAGCCATGGTATGAAGTTCAAAGGATCCAGGATTTACATCAGGAGATCAAAGGGGCCTTCACCTTCCAGAACAGAACAAAGCCACTGTGAGGGGAAATGTGAACCCTTTCAAAGAGCCACTCCCAAAGGCCTCATCAATAACCAATACACAGTCTTAAAAGCAGAGGATGAGCAGAATGCTCAGAAGCAGGAGAGAAGCCATTAAGAAAATCAAATCAGAATTACACAATACAGAGTCACAGAAACATTCAGGTTGGAAAAGAGCCTCAGGATCACCTAGGCCAACCCAGAACCCTGCTCTGCAAGGCTCACCCCTAAACCACAGCCCCAAGCACCACAGCCAAACCACCTGCAAACACAGCCAGCCTTGGGGACTCCACCACCTCCCTGCCCAGCACATTCCAAGCCCTCACCACTCTTGCTGTGAGGTCTCCCCTCTGCCTCCTCTTTTCAGACAACACATCAGAGACACTGATTTGTTTACTTATAAATATTATTGAGATCTGACAGGAGAACATAAATGTTCTGATCATTCTGAAGGTCTTGTGGGTTTAATTTCTGAGAAGGTTACTTGCAAACTCTTTTTAAAACATAATCATAAGATGGAGATGTGTTGAAAAGTCCTTTTTGAGAAAGGAAAGAAGAGGTTTCTGACTCAGTCTTTTACTGGAGACTTCATCACACACCGCAGAAGCATTCCTATGGGGGGAAAAACCCCAAACCCAAATAAAACAAAGACAGAAAGCAAAGAAAAACAAACAGCTCCCCCCCAGCACAACATTAAAAGCGAGTGCATAGAGCATTCTTTGTTTTGAGCAGAAAGGCTTTCCTGCCATGAAATGATCCATTCAGAGTGTTCTCACCAGCTGTCATCACTGCTACTGCCTAGGCTCACCAGCAGCTCTGCATGCTTGGCACACAAGGGAACTTCTTGCTTGTGCTGCAGGACCTGATAATCTTACAAGCTAACGAACAAACCAAATACCCTGAGGAACTGAAACAGAAAAAGGAGGGGGGGGGGGGGGGGGGGAGATAAAAAAAGAAATAAATGATCAATGGAAGGAGGCAAGAGTGCCTGTGGTAATTTGTGGAAGAGCAAGAGCTTGTACCTCATTTCTGAGCAGCCTTACTGTTGCTCAATACCTGGCTGGGTGGCAGCTGACCTGTAGAGTAGGGTTATGGGTTGGACTTGGTGATCCTGAGGGTCTTTTCCAACCTGAGTGTTTCTGTGATTCTGTGACTCTAGCTGATGGCAGCAACCTGAAGCTGAGCTACTTGGTGCCCAAAGTCCAGTTGGTGACATTGTAGATGGGATATGCTGAGAACCTCAGCACTGTGGCATTGCTTGGTAAAGTGGTTTGGGACAACGCAAAAGTGAAGTGACCTATAGCCAGCTGGTTTTTGTTTCTGCAGCCAAGTGTTGCTGCTGAACTCACTCCCGTGCTCAGAGGTGGTGCTCCAAGGCCTTGCTGGTAGTTTTCCACTTCCTCTGTGATGACATTTCTGGGAGAATGCAATGGTTACAGAATGCTGAGGCTCAAGGAATGTCACATTATGGAAGCTCACCATCATTGAAAAGGAAGGAATGGCACAGAAAGGACAAGTGCTGGAGGAGTGCCCTCCATACTTTGGAAAGCTGAGCCATGGCTTGAAAGCTGCTGGTTTCTACTCCCACAGTTTGCTTTCAGCATCAGGTGGGAAGGAGCCTCATGTGCTTTAATCTTTTCATCTTCCCTACAGCAGTGCAGTCTGATGCAATCCATCTTTACATGTTACAGTTCTGAGTTGCTCTGTCTCATTGCTCCATGTCCAGCTAACCAAGAGGGAATTGTCTGGAAGACTCTCTGGAAAGGGCATTCTTTGTGTCCATTGGTGCAGGAGTGCTCCTGTCAAGAGGTGGTTATTTTTCTTATGCATCTATTCATGCATCTATCTAGTAATGAAGTTTTGATCTCTGAGCCCACAAGATGCAGCACTCCCTTGCTGTTAGCTGTTAGAGGAAGAAGCCTTAAGCACTCGAGTTGAAGGAAAATGCCCTTTCGGATCATTATTCTGTTCCAGGTTCATCTCAGTGGGGAAGGAAACAAGACTGAAGGGAAGCAGCTCCATACAAAGAATGACTTAGCTGTGATATCAGAGCTGGCCACACAGTTTGAAGTTCAAAAGGAAGCTAATGGAGGGGACACACACTTGTAAGACTTTGAATGATGACCATTCTGATTTCTCACCTGATTCTCCTTGCAGCGTTTGCAGAAGCTGACACTGTCACAAGCCTCAGGAATTCTACATGCAGATGTGTAGAGGGGACAGAGATTGCTTTTAGGAGTGACCATTGCTTATGCAAGTTTTATTTCTCATCTCTTTGGAGCAGCTTGTATTTTCCCCCTCACATGTCTGAGTGCTCTGCTGTGAAGTGAAGCCATGACACAGCTCATTCCAGAGCTGGCTGGGGCTGGATGTCCAGCTACATGACTAATGGTGTTATGATTCTTCACACTGCATGAAAGCTGCTGGTGGAAGCTGGGCTCAGGAGCCATGATCTGGAGTTTAATTTCAGCACCAAGAAAAAAGGGGAAAAAAAGTCATTAGTTCCTGGCTGGGCCTGACCTGCAGTCTGACTGCAATTAAAGCAGTTTCTACCACCACAAGTGTCACTTCTCCACCGAAGTGATCTGTTTCCCACCACTGTGCCCTTTTTTTCCTAGTTGTAATTCTCTCTCCTCCCAGGATCAAACTGTCAGGCAGCTCCTCCACTGCCTCCTTACCGTGGAGCGTCAGACCCTTAATGGGAAGGTCGTGAGTTCAAGCCTGCAGTGGGCAGTAGTGTCCTCCCTACTCTAGTCTGTGGTGACAGGTTGGACTCGATGGTTTTTGAGATCTCTTCCAACCTTAGGAATATTGAATACTGAATGCTATCCTGCTGCAAGAAATCCCTACCTCATCCCCTCCCTCCTGCAGAAGTGGGGTAGGACCCTCAGATTCCTCCCAAACTTGCACTATTCATATACCTCATGGCTGCCAATTCTGAACCAGACCCCTTTCAAAATGCAGCTCAGTCTTGGCCAAGAGGTCAGAGATCACTACCAAAGAGAGAAAACTGTAAATCTGAAGCTCTTGACACTGGAGGGAATTCTTGTAGGTACAGGAAGGCTGGGGAGGGACTTCTCAGGATCTCAGGTAGTGACAGGACTCTGGGGAATGGAATGAAGCTGGAGGTGGGGAGATTCAGGCTGGAGGGGAGGAGGAAGTTCTTCCCCATGAGAGTGGTGAAGCCCTGGAGTGGGTTGTCCAAGGGGGTGGTTGGGGCCCCGTCCCTGGAGATGTTTAAGCCCAGGCTGGATGAGGCTCTGGCCAGCCTGATCTAGTGTGGAGTGTCCCTGCCCATGGCAGGGAGGTTGGAACTAGATGATCCTTGTGGTCCCTTCCAACCCTGATTCATACTATGATACTACTATGATACTATGATACAAAACAGAGAAGCAGCTCTGCTCCTCAGGCAGCAGTAAAATACTTAGGGGAGGTGGTGCTGGAGGTACTGTGCTTCACTGAGAACACAGCATTGAGGTAGCAATCAGGGCTCATATTCCCGGCCTCAAAACAGTTCATCACTCAGTCCTTGCCTGGTGAGGAGAGCAGGACAACAACATTTTGTGTTCAGAGAGCTCCACACCAGTCACTTCTTACAGCAGGTGTCACAGAGGTGTGTGATTCACTAATGCCATGGCAAGGGACCATTTAACACGTGGAAGGAGCATTGGGGCTTTGATACTCTTTGCCGAACCGTGCTTGTTTGGTTTGGGGGGTTCCCCCTCCCCCCCCCTCCCCCTCCTCAGTCATTCTCTTTCCAACACAGGAAATCACAGAACTTCTCAGATGTCACAGGAGAAGTAAATTGCATAAATCACATTTGCAGGAACATGGAATTCAGAGCCTCTGAGACTCAAGATCACACAGGGAAGCAAGGAACAGCAGCCCTGACAGCCCTGCTGTGTCAAAATGCATAAATATTTGGGAAGCAATGAGAAAGCAGAAAAGAAATTGAACAACACAAATCTAAACCCAGAGCTGCACTCCAGGAAATTCTATTTTGAACTGGAGGACAGATTAGGCAGTGAGAAAAGCACAGAAATATGAACCTGGAAATTGGAACCAGAGGAAAAAACAGCAGCCTTTGGAAGCAATGTGTTTGAAGTCACAGCAATCACCACTGGATTTCAGCAGAAAGGGAGCAAAACCTTCAGAGCTGCAGAAAAAATATCATGCCCAGGGAGGATATTTTCTTGAATGCAGTAAAATATTGGAAGGAGGAGAAGGAGAGGCGCATGAAATAGCAGGAAAAGCTCTGCAAGAAAAGATAATGATAGTTTTTTTCAAGGTTTGGTGGGAGTTGCTGCCTTTATGGTAGTAACAGGGAAAAGCCACAAACACTGGAATTAACCTAGCCTAGTCTCTAGGCACCCCAGAGAAATAAGCACTCCTGAAGTCCAGCTCACCCTACTTTCTGCAAGTCCTCTAAAGTGAGTTGGATTAGTGGTGGCTTAAAGTTCCTGTTTCTCTTCACTCACTAAAGAAGGCTCTAAAGTGACTAGCTTGGATGGAGGTATCTAGTTTGGAGATGTCTATATCTAATTTCCCATGGTGGCTGCAATGCCACAGAGGACTTTCAGAAGATGGAAAGCTGTCAGCAGACTCCCTAAACTATCAGTAATTCTCCCAAGTCATCACAAGGTCCCAATTCAATGTCACTGCTAACCTGTAAACTCAAACCTTCAGACAAACTTTGGGTTTGGAAGTACAGTTGGAAATCAAAAGCTGGGGGAAAAAGCCAATAAAGGCCAATAAAAGGCAATAAGCTCTCTATAGCGGTGCTAAGAAGCACCTGACAGCCTTGTTCTAGTGACACCAACAGTGGTTCAGCACAGGGTGGAGAATGCAGACTTAAAATACAAAATTATCAGAGACCCCAACAGTGACCTCCTGCTCTGGAGAAGTGGAGGTCGTTTGAGACATGACTGTGCAGGCCAGAAGAGGATCAAAGTGTAAAACTTGCAGAACAGCAGAGTAGATTCAGGGCTGAAGTGCCCTGTGCAATCCAGGAGTCACAGAGAAGAACCTTTGTGAGCAGTCTGCATTTCTGTAACTCATGTTAGAGCTCCTTCTTGGCTAATGATAATCAGTGTCTCTTTGCACTCTCAGGCTGTTGTTATCAGCTCTGTGCAGAGTTATACCTTGCTAGCTTCAGCAAATTGTTATATACTGAGTGTCACTTTGAGAGACAAGACCCTGACCTGTCTCAGAGCCCAGAACTCTCGCTGCAAATATTTGGCAAAATTAAATTCTGCCTCTGCTTTTTGGTGCCTGGAGGAGGACTTGCTCCAACACAACCCACAAAGGTAAAACTGGCACATGGTTCAATTGTTCCAAGTGACAGGTACAACAGATTTGGGATTGCCAGTGACAAATGCCCTGGCTGCAAGATGATCTCAGGATGAATGAATCCTGGGTGACATCCTGCACAGTCGGAAATGCAAACCTTCACAACAGCTCTAACAGTTGTGCAGCAAAAGTTAAGCTGTATGTTGAAGGCACAATTCTCACCAACACAGTGAGAGTCCCTGTCATGGGTGGAGGAAAAGGAGTACAGACCATCGACCATCCTCATGCCCATCTTCTCCCCATCTCAGCTGCTGATGGTGGTGTTTATGCAGCCCCTCTTGCTGACCCTGGTACAAGTGGCAGTGGCACACACACTGCCCAATGGGAGAAGCAGTGGCCTGACAGATGTCCCTCTCATGGGTTTTATCCCCCAGCCTGGGCTGTCCCTGCCTCCTCTCTGGGAGAAACCCTGAGGGGCAGTCATATCTGTTTAACATGTATTTGGGTTTCCTTCTCAGCATACTGAGGAGTGTCAGCCTTGCCACTGAAGTTACAGCCAATTAGGCAGAGGTCTTTGTTCAGGCACCCTGGCTGTCAAAGGCTGCTTAGAAGTTGGGTGTTCATGTTGCTTGAGCCCTGCTTCATCAATTTCAGCCAAAACAGGGCCTCTTGTCTTCACAAGACTCCCTGCCTCAGCTCTTTTGCAGGTCAGATTGGTGGGTCTTCGTTAAGCACCAGCCCCTGCCGATTCAAATGGCTTTGGGCTTCGGGCACGGTGAATCACTTTGCCTTCCTGTCCCATGGCAAGCCGGCTGCTTTCACAGTATCACAGTATCACTTAGGTTGGAAAGGACCTCGAGGATCATCGAGTCAAACCTATCAACACAAGACCCCATGACTAGACCATGGCACCAAGTGCCACAGGAAGGCTGGGGAAGGACTTCTCAAGATCTCAGGTAGTGATAGGACTAGGGGGAATGGAATGAAGCTGGAGGTGGGGAGATTCAGGCTAGATGTGAGGAGGAAGTTCTTCACCATGAGAGTGGTGAAACCCTGGAATGTGTTGTCCAGGGAGGTGGTCGAGGCCCTGTCCCTGGGGGTGTTTAAGAGCAGGCTGGATGAGGCTCTGGCCAGGCTGATCTAGTGTGGGGTGTCCCTGCCCGTGGCAGGGGGGTTGGAACTAGATGATCCTTGTGGTCCCTTCTGACCCTGAATGAAACTATGAAACTATGAAACTATGAATCTCCCCTTGAACTCCTCCAGGGTCGATGACTCAACCACCTCCCTGGGCTACGACACTGGGCTAGGGAACTGAGCTCCACAAAACCTTCTCTAGGGCTGAGGAGCCCGAAAACAGGTACCCGGCTCTGAAGATCTCCCAGACTGGGACTGGGAGACTGTTTCCACTCTTCGTGGAAAACATTGCTCCCTGTATGCTTGTACTGCTTCCTACTGCTCCTCAGACCTGGGTCACTGGCCACTGCCACAGACAAGATGCTGAACCACGCAGACCCTTCCTGTCACCTTGGACTCCTTGGGCTCTAAAGCTCATAGTTTAACGCCAGCACTGTCTCTCCCTTCACGTACATCTTTTGGCTGCCCATTATTCTCCTAGGGAGGAAGGCAGTTTCAGTGATTTCACCTAAGAAGGGAACAGCAGGACATTAACCTTCCTTCATTGCTTTCCTACCCTCCGTTTAGTGCTCTGCGCATCGCTCCTCGCTGCAGGGCCTTTGCGGGTTGAAAGGAAGCAAGCAGGAGCTAAGGAGGACGTAAGGCAGGAATGCAGGCTGAGAGCTGAGAACACAGCATCCAGCCAAACTGAAGCCCCTGCCCTCGGTGCCTGCTCCTCTAGGCTCCTCAGTTGCCTACGAACAATGTTTTAAGCGCTGCCTGAATTGCTGTGTGAGAGACAATTTGCGAGATGCAGCAGAGTCAATGGAATCTTTATTTTAAATGCTATAATTAAATAAATGCTTTGGGTTTCCCACTGTCAGAAGTAATCTGATGAAAAAAGGAATCTTTTCATAAGCAGGAAGATCATTAGAGGTTGAATGTCTTTGTACACTACTTTTAGAAGCTGTCCGCAGCTGAATAAATACTAAATACTCTTTTATAATGCAAAGTAGGATGTGTGTTTCAGCTTTAATAGCTACTAACTCGTTTAGCTGGAGGGCAATACCAGGCTAATCAGAGGTCACTGCAGTCCTGGGTTGATGCAGAATGGGAGCTGACAGCTTTCCAGAGTGCTGCACAATTAATGAGCCTTTTTCTTTCTTTTTTTTTCCCCCCTTTTCTATTTTTTCCTGCAGGAGCAATATTCATCTGGGATTGACACAATGCTGACTTTCACAATGATTAATTCCAATCCTCTGAAGGCTCTGCAAAAGCAGACAACTTTGCAAACTTTATCCCAGGGAAGAAGTGTTCATCTGACAGGGGAATTCTGGTCTCGAGCAAATCACTGGATTCCAATAGCAATATGTTTTGTCAGCAGAGGCAGGAATCAGGGACCTGCTCAGATGACAGATCCTGGGCTGTGCAGTCCCAGTTTAAAATGCAGCATGAATCGTGGAGGAGAGGCCTGCATTTTCACATGGGGCAGGGACAAAGCTGTAGAAAATACAAGAAAGGAAAAGGGAGTTACAGGAATGACGATAGAATCATAGAACTGTCAGGGCTGGAAGGGACCTCAAGGCTCAGCCAGTCCCAACCCTGCTGCCATGGCCAGGGACACCTCACACTACAGCAGGTTGCTCACAGCCACATCCAACCTGGTCTTAAAAACCTCCAGGGATGAGGCTTCCACCACCTCCCTGGGCAACCTGCGCCAGTCTCTCACCACCCTCATGGGCAACAACTTCTTCCTAACATCCAATCTGAATCTACCCATTTCTAGTTTTGCTCCACTCCCCCCAGTCCTATCACTCCCTGACACCCTCAAAAGTCCCTCCCCAGCTTTCTTGGAGCCCCCTTTCAGATCCTGGAAGGCCACAATGAGGTCTCCTCAGAGCCTTCTCTTCTCCAGGCAGCACAACCCCAACTCCCTCAGTCTGTCCTCATAGCAGAGCAGCTCCAGCCCTCTGCTCCTCCTCGTGATTATTTGTACTATTAAATGAGATACATTTGAAATGTGCGTGGCCTTTCACAGGCACAAAGATCTTGCAGAGAGATGGTAAATAAAACCCCAAGCACGTTCAAATGCCAGCCCTCAGTTTCGAAGTGCAGCCTATCTGACTGCACCATGAGCTTGAACTCATGTGGCATGCTTGGCTACCTTCAGCAGGCAAAGTCTGCTGTTCAGATGCGCTCTTGGCCACGCTCTCTCTCGGGTGCAGCTGCTGTGGTTGTGCATGCAGAGTGTTTACCCTTCCCTGCAGAACTGCTGAAGTGCACATGTGAAGACATGCAGCACTTTTCCTGTTTGTGAAGTGCTGCCAAGCAAACCAACCCATCAGTTCACAGTAGTTTTTGAAATAGCTATCAGTAGTGCACTCTTACAGCCAGGATTGCCCCTTTCAGCATGTCACACACACATTCTCTCATCAGCTACCTTGGTAGGGGCTTTAACACAATATACCATTATATAAATAATTATAGTGGGTAGAGGAGATGTGAAACTCACCAGCTAGAGAGAAAAAATGAGAGGAAATGTCACACAATTAGAACATAATTAAAATTCTGATGAACCTGTCTCTGCCAAAGCTGTTTGTCCATGAACCCGTGGAGGGAGGGCATGTTCTTTCAAAAGATAATGAAGCAGGGAAAAAATGCTTTGCCATGTGGCTACAAAGGAAACAAAGGAGATCTTTTCTCATCGTGTAATATATGTAATTACCCAGGTTAGGCAGCTGTAGGGCAGAGCATACCCAGCAACAGTAAAGTGTGGGACCCACAACAGCCTGCTGAAGCTCCTTAATGCCTCGCTCTGGCAGGCAGTAAGAGTCATTTGCTACGAACAAGAGCTCCTGGAGTGTGATCCTGTCACTGTGGAGGTGCTGGCCACTGTGCAGACCATGCATTCAGAGATGTTCTTCTCTCTCTGTGCCTCCATGGACAGCACCACTCTGGGCATCCCTAGCACCGGGTGTGACAAAATCAGTGAACTGAAGAATACTGTGCAAGCTTCCCAGCTGCCAGTCTCTGCCTTTGCAACCAAGTTCCATCAGCAGAGTACCCTCCATTTCCACAGCAGACAACAGAAAAGGTCATTAACAGAGAAGGTCATTTCCTGGGATATTGTGACAGACTGGACAGAGCCTTGAGCCAGTCTGTAGTGGGAGGTGTCCCTACCCATGGTTGGGAGGTTGGATCTGGAGGATCTACAAGGTCTCTACCAACCCAAACCATTCTCTGATTCTGGGTAGAGAGAAGCAGTGACTTTGCTTTCCCTTTGTCTTCTGAATGAATCAGTTCTTGTGTCGAATTGACATTAACACTCATGTTTTGAACTTTTAAATCCCTGTACCCAGGAGAGAGGAAGAGACCAACCAAACCCAGACCCACTTCAGGAAAATGAAGACATGTCTTCAAAACCAATCCTGGTGAATCACTCATTTCCATCCTAATCATTTGTAAAACAATGATGATAGATGGCTAAAATGTTTAATCTTTCACTGCTTCAAATGTCAGTTTTGGCAAATACTGGGGGAAGAACTCGAGAGCAGAGGGTTGTAAAGTGTTATCCTCTGCAAGTGTCTGAGTTTTGCTTCCTTCTCAACATCTTCTCTGGTTCTCTATTTTGTGTAGCTTTCCTCTCTGTTGTACACCTACACTCCTCCTCAGCACAAACCCTCTCAGTTCTGGTGTCATCTGCCTGGTTTGTATGACACACAGAACCTTGGACTGTAATAGGCCTTCCTGAGCCCTTCAGCATCACCATGCCTGACAGCTAAGTTAGGATAGGATAGGATAGGATAGGATAGGATAGGATAGGATAGGATAGGATAGGATAGGATAGGATAGGATAGGATAGGATAGACCAGACCAGACCAGGCTGGAAGAGACTTTCAAGATCACCGTGTCCAACCCATCAACCAACCCAACCCACCTAAACAACTAAACCATGGCACCAAGCACCCCATCAAGTCTCTTGGGACCTGGAGAAGCTTAGACTTTCAGGGGCAATATCAGAAGTACTCCTTCTGTTCCTCTTTCCTTTCTTCCTCATCTTCTCTCTTACCTTCTCTCTTGGCTTCTCATTGCTGATTCAGTAGAACTGCTGTTTCAGAAAAGAGAACATTTCCTCCCTTAAGTATTTGTGCTGGTAGTTAATGCATATTAAAACCAAATTATCTTCAAATAGTTCTCCTTCTCCTTTCCCCTTCCCCAATATAATGGAAAGCTGCACTAAAACAATTTGTAGAGCAGTTTGCAAAGGGCAAAGTCTCACTCAGGACTCTTTTATTCCTGATTAGCCTGACCACACGCTCAATAAAGTGCAATTATAGATCTACTCAGCAGTGAGAGTGTGGAAACTCAAGGGAGGAAGTCATGACTTGGTTTTTTTTCCTCTCTCAAGTATTTTTCCATTGCAGTGATCGACAGTATCCAGGATACCCTAAAAAGAAAACCATCAGCAGCGCTGCAGCTTTCCTCAACTCTTCCCTTTCCCCTGCTTGCCCTGGCTTGGGTTTTGATAGTGGTGGTTTGGTGTTGCCCTTTCAGTGCTTGTATTGGGTATTCATTGACACAGGGATCAAGGTTGTGAGTGGAGAGTAAAGGTTTTCTTGCACAAACATCTTGCTGGATTCATCCTCGCTAGTGGTAGCTGTTCTGGGTTAAATTGGTTCAGTTCACAGGGAGACACAGTCCATTCCAAACACAGCAGCTGCCTGAATCTCTAGACAAGAGTGTTAGTGCACTTGTCCTCTGCTGGTTTAGTCCAGTAGAGTCAAAATAAGAGGAATAGGAGAACATTAATCTACTGTCAGTCAATGTATGTGCTCCTTAAGCAGTAGCAAGCAATTATCTCTTTTATATAGATCTATTTCACCCTTTTCAAATAGCAGAGCCCACCAAAAGGGGAAGTACACATTGTTAGTCACCTAGTGTAAGAGAAGTGTGCCTTGGTGCTCAAGAATTTGTGAGTCTCCCTCACAACTCACAATTAACCAACTAATATAATTTCCTGAGCTGCCATCTGCTGAGGGTGGTGGTTATGTAAGAACAGCATCCCCAGCGTGGTGGGACTCCAGCCCACCACCAGGTAGTGTGGGAAGTGCCCTTCAACCATGGCAAGTGAAAAATAGATTAGAGTGAAATATGATGATTAGGATCACACTAGGCTGACAACCCTGATTAAATAAATGTCACAAGCCTTTTAAGGGTATTGCCCAAGAATAGTTCAGGCAACCAGGGACAGAAGGGGAGGACACAGTCTCAAACTGCACCAGGGGAGGTTTGGGCTGGATGTGAGGAAGAAATTCCTCCCAGAGAGAGAGATTTGCCATTGGAATGTGCTGCCCAGGGAGGTGGTGGAGTCACCCTCACTGGAGGTGTTTAAAAGCAGAGTGGATGAGGCACCTGGTGCCATGGTTTAGTTGATGAGATGGTGTTGGGGGATAGGACGGACTGGATGATCTCAAAGGTCTTTTCCAACCTGGTTGGTTCTGTGAGCTGTTTGTGACAGGAAGGCAACACAACACAGGAGATCCAGACAGCAGGTTTAGTACCAAGGCAGGGATGAGAGCAACTGTTGTTTCCCTTAGCCTGCCACTCAGCTGTCCTGAGGTCAGCTGTGCCTCAGCAAGTTACCTGAATATACCTTTATTACTCCTGTCTGCTTGCCCAGGATCAAAATAGAGCCCTGGCCCTGAACAGCAGTATATATCAATTTGCACTTGAGCAACACTTGCTGTAATGTGATTAGATTGGGATTGTCTAATGGACAGCTCTGATGGAAGCTGCACAGAAACACTGCTAGCCTATGAGAGTAAGCTGCCTCAGTTACAGCAGCAAGCATTGCAGCTGGATTGAAGGCAAGGCATAGCAGGTTAGATTCTGTCAAGGACAGCTGACAGTTGATGGCAGTGGTTGGTCATATGGCCTGTTTTGCCCACAGCAGCCCCTGGAAAGCTGAGCTGACTGCTGCTGATGCCAGGAGAAAAGATGGGAGATGTGGTGTGCAGGCATCTGCAACTGCAAATCTCATCACCTCCATCCCCTGAGCCCTTTGGGCCCCGTGGGCCATGCACAAGCAGACTTGGTGAGCAGAGTACATACAGAGCACTCGTGCATGGGGTGAGTATTTATGAGCTCTACCCCCAGCGGGAGCTAGGATCAAGGCCCTGCTGCTAGTCCTAGCACTGGTATGACCATCATGAGCTCCCTGGAGCTCAGGCCAAGCTTTCTCAGGAGGGGAGCTGTTAGCCCTTGCTGCTCTCTGCAGCTGATCCTCAGTGTGACTGACGACATATTCCAACCCTTTGTAATATTTTCTCTTTTCATGCTCATCTTTGTCCCCTTGGATCCTTGAGCTGGAAGCTGCCCCTGCCTCAACAATCCTTTCTGTTCAGTTTTGCTTTCCTTACCTCAGGTGGCTCTCTTCTGCAGGCCATTTCACAGCTCTTTTGCACGACTGAAAGATTCTTCATCTGCCTCAGCCAATGTTATGCAGCTGGGACATATCAGACATAAGCTGAACTGTGGGGAGGAAGGAGGTGTTCCAGAAGGGGCCACAGAGCAAGTGGGTTAAAGTTACCTACCTGTACCATAACAAAAGTAGACCTTGGACCAGAGACACTGAACCTTTGAACTCTTTCCTGAAACAAAAGCCATTGCTCCTTTCTCACCAACCACTTTCCTCCAAGCCCCCCTAATGACATCAGTGGCAAGCTGCTCCCATGAAACAGACAGCAAAACCTTTCTAATCACTAGCACTGAAAATCCATTAGCTGCTTTGTTTGGAGATCCTCTTGGCCACAAGATCTGCAGTTATTAGCAAGGCAGCATGGTCAGTGTGCCCTAGGACAGTATAAAGGACGCTATGTAGCCATGATATCAGGATCTCAGGTAGTGAAAGGACTAGGGGGAATGGAATGAAGCTGGAGGTAGGGAGATTTAGGCTGGAGATGAGGAGGAAGTTCTTCCCCATGAGAGTGGTGAAGCCCTGGAATGGGTTGTCCAGGGAGGTGGTTGGGGTGCCGTCCCTGGAGGTGTTTAAGCCCAGGCTGGATGAGGCTCTGGCCAGGCTGATGTAGTGTGGGGTGTCCCTGCCCATGGCAGGGGGTTGGAACTAGATGATCCTTGTGGTCCCTTCCAACCCTGACTGATACTATGATATGAATATAGTACTCCTCTTGTTCTTCTGCTATCTCTGAACCCTCCCTCACGCAAAGAGTTCCTCCAGCTGAGCAGAATAGTGTGCAGACAAAGACTAGTCCAGATGTTCTTTCCTTTCCTTATGGAACTGCCTGCCAGGTGGGTCAGAATGATCTCCTCTTGCAATATTCCAGTTGCTTCAGTATTAACTCCTACTAGTGAACACAAAGAGCAGAGCTGCCTTTGCAGGGCTTGAAGAAAACCAAGTCAAGACCTCAGTCTTCATCCAGAGCCAGCTTCTGAGACTCAGTGTTACAGGATGCCAGAGCCCAGTTTTCTGACCTCTAGTTTTAGATGTGCCTATTGGTTTTACCAACAAACATGGGGCTGTTGCACGAGCTAAACTTAAATCTAGCAATATTTCGGGCTTCAAGCTGTAAACAGATTAACAAAAGAGTGAAGGAAAACTTCTGTGCCTCAGCCCATGCACTGTGTAGTGCTGTTGGCTAAAAAATTCATGAGGTATTTGAGACACCTGGTGCTGGCTCCTCTGAGAGACAGAGAATAAGACAAGAATACACACCATTTGTCTCATATATATATATATACACACACACATCATTTGTTCATTTGGTTTGGTTTTGGTGGGTTTTGTGTGTGTGTATTGGGTTCAGCACAGTTTCCTTAAGTGGTTATTTACCTGAAGAAGTCAGACTACCTTTATTAACCTAGCCAAGTAGCAAACTTTGGGCTTCACTTTACAGTCACCAAAACTGAAGGGAAGTTTGCATATTACTCCAGTGGCAACAGAACAAGGCTCTTGATTGGAAGCATGTACACAATGATGAGAAAATCCCAGTATTTCCCATGCAACTCACTAAAAATTCTCCCAGGCTTCATAAATAAACTGATCAAGGCCTTGAAAAGAAGCTGTCCACACCAAGTGTCTATGTAACAAGCTCCCTCTGCTTCCCTTGCTTCCTCAAACAATTAAGTCAGTGCAAAAGCATTGTTCAGCACAAGTGAATACAAGGGTTTGTTTTAATATCTAATCATTAGCTGCCCCAGTCAAACACAGCAAACTCTGCTAGCTGAAGGCTGATGTCAACATCCAGTCCCTCCAAAGCCTTTGCATCTTTTGCTTTGTGAATACAATAAGAAAATAAACAAACAATTAAATGGTGTGTGTGGGGGGAGCAGACTCAACACAGTGTGTTAGAAACGATGTGATGTTTCCAGCAAGAGTAAAGGTGTGAAAACAGCTGATACTAGAACTGCTTTGCTGCTGAGAGGCTCCAGTGAGATGCTCCTGAGCTCCCAGTCTCAGCTGACAGGGCTCCAGTGCCCTACCTCCCTGGAGCTCCATTTTCACAGAGCAGCTGAGGAGTTGGCTGCATTTGGTTACTCTGCACTGGGCATGGTTAGGAGGTTTTGAAACCATCTTCCTTTGTTTCTTTCCTTCCCTTTCCCTGAGCTGGAGGAGTCAGGGGGATTTACAGGAGACTATAAAGAGCAGAAATGTAGGTTCAAGTGCATCTGGGCACACTTTCACCAGTGAGTTTTGAGCAGCCATAACTGAGTCACAGCACCTTGAAATAAGTAAATAGATAATTTATGTATGTGCACAGTGTTTGGCAAATAAAAGATAGCTGAACTAGACTTAAAATATTGTTATGCTCTGGCAGGCTGAAAGTCAGGGATACAAAGAGAATATTCAGCACTCTCAAATCCAAACCCAGCCTTCTCACCCCCATCACCCACACCCCAACCTTGTGATACCGTTCAGAACCAGCAGTGCTCTGCACCCAGAGACAAACTGCCGCCCAGAAAGCTTTCCCCAGATCCTTCCAGCCCTGTGTCCAGCTTTTCTTGTGTGTGCAGGGGTCGAAAGGCATTTTAGCAGGCAAAGGCAAACTTCAGGAGTGTCCCACGGCGTTTTGTTTGTTCAGCCTTGATGCTCAGGGCAGGCCAGGGGCAACACTGACACCTTCTGATAAGAGCTGGCTGCGTCGGCTCTGAAGATAGTGCAGGCGCCCGGGATGCTCTCTGTAGGGGTAGGGGTTTCTCACATCTGTGTCTAGGATGTTGCTGTAGTCTCAGGCATCTCTCCATGTCCTTTCAAGCCCTGCACTTGTTCAATACTCAGCTTGAGGCAAGTTTCAGCTAAAAAGAGAGGGCAGAGAAAGCAAACAGGGGGGTGAGGGCTGGCAAAGGTCTCTACCGGCAGAATCTGTCAGCAAAAAAATGCAACTGGTTTCTATGGAGAGGTCTCCCTGTTATCAGAACTCTGGTGGCAAACCAGTGCCAGATGTAGGTGTTAGCTAGAGCAAGTCACCAGGTCATCAGTCACTGCAGATAGAGACCCTGCAGGAGCAGGCTTGTGCTTGTTTTTCTTACAGAGCAGTTGATAAAGAGACACAGATTTAACTGCAGAGAGGAAGATATAAGGGGAGCAAAGGAGCAGAAAATAAACACAATGGCTTGGGCTAAGCAAAGAACATTGTGCCTGACACAGATGAGTTGTATCACATTGCTTGCAGGGCAAGAACCCCAAACAAGAGGCCTGCCTGCTCTACAAGCTAAGGAGTGATCAGCACTGGAGTGAGTGCATTGGGATGCCATTTGCTGAAGCAAGTCTGGGTAAAACACACTCCACTGATTTCCCATCCATTTTACCAGAACCACAAGATCCACTTAGCTTTAGTGACAACATTTGGAGTCTCCAGTTTGTGTTTTGCCCAGGCAAAGCACAGGCCTGAGACCAGTGCATGACAGAGGTGCATGTGATACATCAGAGTAAGACCAAGGACCCAGTGGCAGATGAAGAGGGATAGGATAGGATAGGATAGGATAGGATAGGATAGGATAGGATAGGATAGGATAGGATAGGATAGGGTAGGATAGGATAGGATAGGATAGGGTAGGATAGGATAGGATAGGATAGGATAGGATAGGATAGGATAGGATAGGATAGGGTAGGATAGGATAGGATAGGATAGGATAGGATAGGATAGGATAGGATAGGATAGGATAGGATAGGATAGGATAGGATAGACCAGGTTGGAAGAGACCTTCGAGATATGGGAGTTGATATGCTCAGATCAATACCCTGCCCATGCTCTCCCTAAGCACACATTATCACAACAGGTCAGGATGCACTTGGAGTCCAGCCAGGACAATTTCCTTCAGAAGCTGTCCATTCTGGAGGTGGACAGCCAAGGGATGAGTTAAAGGGTGCTGTTTCTCTCTCAGCCCATGCCCCAGAGATGGAAGGCAAGTTGCCTGCTGTGCTTCACCCTGACATTGAATCAGAGCTAAGCTGCAGTACATATATATCAGTATCTGGCAGCTATAAAACTCTCCTTTCTATCCCATCCCAGAAATAAATAACCTTATTTCTAGGATGAGCCACTGCAATTATGTTTCTCCACTGATAATATCAGGCTTAGGAGCCCTGGAGAGCACTGAATAACTGAAGATATTTGCCTCTTTCTGCAGCTAAACTGCCTTGGTAGCAATGAAAACTGCTGCAGTTAACTGGAGGGCTCTGCAGGTTGGGTCTAAGAGCTCCTGTCTTGGATGGCCTCAATCTAGAAGTCATGAGGCTGTTGAGATCTCACAGCTAAACTTGCTGGAACTGCGACTTCCTGTGTCACTCTGTTGGGTTTGTGTCTGGTGGCTCTTGGCAGCAGGGGAGGAGGCTTCTGGTGCAGGATCCTGTCAGTCCTAGGAAGCTCCCTCATCTCCCAGCTGGTCCTGCCTCTGGCCAAGCCCGAGCCAGGCAGCACCTCTGCAATAACATACTTAAGGGGTGGAAAATATCTTGGGCAAGTGCTCTTGTCTTGGAGGTTTTTTCCATTTGGGAGAGGAGTGGGACTTAGGAGAGACACTCATGCAGACACCAAGGTCAGTGGGGAGAAGAGGGGAGGCTTGCTGGAGCAGGCATTGCCCTGGGGTCTGTGAGGAGATGGTAGGCTGAGCCCCTGCAGCCTTTAACAATCAAAGGCAATGCAGAGTTCCATCTGCAGCCCATGGAGAACCTCAGCTCGGAGCAGGGGACTGCAGCCATAGAAGTCAGTGATGCTGAGAGGAGCCTGTGCTGGAGTCATCAGTCACTGGGAGAACTGCTGCCTGCAGAAGGGACCCATGCTGGTGGGGAAGCTTGTGTGGGACTGTTACCCATGGGAGAGGACTGTAAGGACAGAACTGCCACACATTGCTCCTTAGTAGAAAGGTTGAATACCTGTTCACTGTGAAGAGACCATCGGAAAAGACCAAAGACCTAGGCAAGAGATTCACAGCACTGCATTTTGGAGGCTGTATTACCTCTGTGCATCCCTGCAGGAGAATCAATAGAGTCTTTCCTCCCCCCCCCCTTTTGTTTTTTTGCTTGAGTAAGTCACATTTAAAAGCAGCACTTGATTGGCAAGAAGGAAAATCAAATACATCAGGGTACAAAATCAAGACGTGGAAACTATTTCACTGTGCCAGGTCATGTTTATCTCTCTTAGGCTTTCCTTTTTCACATCGTTCATCCACACCCTTATTCCCCCTGTTTAATTTGAACTGAAGCATGGATTTTACTCTGCTTGTGCACAGAGTGACTCCAGTGTGCCCAGAACTGGGGAAAGAAACAGCCTGCTAGAGAGCAGTTGGAGTCAAACTCCAGCTGCTCAGCCATGCAGAGCACTGCCTCAGCAGCACCTCCCCAGTCTGCATTACCACCAGCAGGGTATTCACTCTGGCATTTGCTTATGGTCTCGGTGAGGAAAATCACTAATCCTCCTTGCAGGAGCTTCAGAGTGAAGCCATCTAGCAGGACAGGCATTGGGAACCTTCCAAATGGGCCTGATTCGTAGAGGAGACTATCTCCAGGAACAACTTGAATAGAGTGAGCTTGCTTTTGGCATGGGTGCTCTGCTTCAGCTTGGCTTCCATCATTTCCTACGCAGCTTTTCCACGAGGTAAGCCTGCAGAGGAGCAGTGAACTTTGTCACTTCAGTAGTTTGTTGCACACTTACAGCACTGATTCTGCTGCAGTCACTGCAGCTGTAAGCAACTTGACCAACAACCCCTTCTTTTGGTTGGTTGGTTGGGCTTTTTCCACAAACTACTTTACCTCCTTATCCTTCTAGAGAATGCTGTGCCTCATTCTTCTCCTGAATCATCTATGCCAGGAACATGTAGGAACCAATATTAGCTCCTGCATGCTCTTCCACATACCCTATTCAACGTAATGAAACCATGAGGAGTCACTCAGATGTAAGCTTGCATTTCTAGAATGCAAGAAAAATGTCACAGATCCTAACTAACTCTCACAATTGCAGGGGAAAAACCCACACCATTTTTAGAGGGCCCAGACCATCACAGCACCTCTGTCACAAATCCCTTGATCCAAGCCCAGTGTCACAGCAAATAAAGAGAAGCCAAGATGCTTTGTCACATGCAACCCATACATCAGCAAATCTCAGATATTAGCAATTATTTGTTTGGCAACTTACAAAGCATTTTGCTGCTGTGAATTCATCCAAGGGGAAAGGAAGAAAGTTTCCAATATTAACAGATGTAGATCTTGAATCAAAGCACCCAGTGTTGCAGTTTTTTCTGTCCAACACTTAGAATGACAGTGACTATGATCCAGAGCTGCCTGTCTGTGGGATTTGGAGACTAATCCCACACAATAGAGAGAAATGCCAGGCAAATTGGACAGTTAATGAAAATATACAGAAGAAACAAACACTGCAAGAAAGGTCAAGGTATTGGAACATTTTCCTTGTGAGGGAGCTGGGGGCTCTGTAGCTTGGAGAGAAGGAGCCTGAGGAGCCTGATGTGCAGCCCAGAGGCAGGAGCCAGGCTCTGCTGGGTGATGCCCAAGGACAGCACAAGGGGCAGTGGTGGAAGCTGAGGCAGAGGAAGTGTCATGGAAAGAGGAGGGAAATGTTTTCCCTGTGAGGGTGACAGAGCCCTGGAGCAGGCTGCCCAGGGGGGTTGTGGAGTCTCCCTCTCTGGAGAGATTCAAGCCCTGCCTGGGTGTGCTCCTGTGTGATCTGCTCTAGGTGCTCCTGCTCTGGCAGGGGGTTGGACTGAGTGAGCTTTGGAGGTCCCTTCCAGCCCCTAACACTCTGTGATTGTGTGGATGTCCTCTCCAAAGGCTGTCTGGTGGCACTTGGTGCTTCAGGATGTAAGGAACCCTTGAAGAGTTTCAGAAGAGGAAACAGTTCCCTGCAGACCAGCAGAAGGATTTTGTCAGAAACCTTCATTAGCAGGAGGATGAGCTTTGGAGACCCCTTCCAGCCTTTGGCATTCTGTGATTGTGTGGAAGAGTACACAGTAAAAGTTGCAGCAGACAGGAGAGAACCAGAAAGATGTACAGCACTATTGGATTAGGCAAGCTCCTGGGGGGCCAGAACATGTCCTTTGCTGGGGCTATGGCAGTGTTGGAGCGCTGTCAGCCTAACAAATTTGAGCCAGCTGTGGGATAGAGTTGAGTGTGTAGCATACAGCAGGGACTGCCATCCAGTTTCCTGCCCTGCATCCTTTCCATAAGTGCAGTGGCACTTGTGTGTGACACAGAAGAATTCAGCACCCATTAGTCTGCCAGCAGCCTCCCAGGTTGGCAGGACTGAGCAGCATCATTTTTGTTCCTTTATTAATGATCATAAATGCTGTCACACATTTCTGACACTGACAGGGAAACACTGTAATCCCAACAGAGGTATTGAACCCTGACAATTAGACTCAACTTGATGTGGCAGTTCAGAAACAAGGTGTCTCACCCCAGCAGAGGAGAGAGCTCCTCTCTTGGGGAGCACTGGCAAGGCAGTGTGGGATCAGGGTGCTCACAGCTGCAGCACACTCTGCACTGCCTGCCAAGGGCTGGAAACGACTCAGCCTCCTCATTTTTATGGTGCATCATAAAGTATTTTTGTTGTTGCTGTGCCTCCAGTATTCTTATAGCCTGATGGTTTTTTTCCATTTGAACTTATTTTCCAGGTCATCAATTCAGCTGTCCAATGATATTGTCTTTAGGATTTACAACCAGATAATTGTTTCCAAGTCTTGTTTTTCTCTGCTTCTAGTTTTGCCTCAGCTGTCTGCACCCTTAAGCCAGTATTTCTGCTGTGGTCATATAAAGTGTATCACTCAGTGCAATGCTGTCATACTGACTGAGCAGGCCCAGTTCTGTTTGATAAATGAAGTGCACGTTCCCAGATGCTCAGGCATTTAACATAATTGAATGGAAAGAAATCAGATCAAATTGAATCAGCTCAAATCAAATCAGAGGATACCCTTTCTCAGAAGAAGTTGAGTTCTGAAGTATTTCTCTGCCCACGAATGAATCCTTCCTACATTCATTCTTACCAGAAGTAATGGGAAAAAAGCTTAAATCATACAAGTAGGGAACTTGGCTTTTACCCTCAGCTCTTCCCATAACAAACTATAGCACTACCCCAGTTCTGTGTCTTTCAAACCTCCACCTGCCTTGAAGTCAGAATAGGGGCAGAGGAGTGCCTCCAGGGTCACAGGGCAGAAGAGCTGCTGTGTTACATCCATTATCTCGGGTGTGCACAGGTGAGGCATGCTGCCTCTTCAGCAGCAGCCAAAGGGCTCTTTCAGAAGCACAGAGAAGGTTTCCAAGCTGGTTGTCTCTCTGGCCTGGCTTTGGCAGCCACAGAGTTAGCTTCCCTCAAAATAGCTTGCTTGGGGCTGGGGGGATTCTTTCTGGATTTGCGAACAAAAGAGTGTTGCTAACACAGGAACATTCCAGCTGTTCCCCAGTGGTGTTCACACAGCAGCAAAGCCTCTTCTGCTTCTCAGATTGTCCTAGCAGTGAGCAGGTGCACAAGAGGCTGGGAGGAGGCACAGGTAGGGCAGTTGAGCCCAAGTGACCAGAGGGATGTCCCACACCATATGGCCTCATGCTCAACAATAAAATGTGGTGAAAGGAGCAAGGAGGGATGCTTGGAGTGATGGCATTTGTCTTCCTAAGTAATTGTTACATGTGGTGGAGCTGTTCTGGACGTGGCTGGCCTCTTGAGGGGAAGCAGTGAGTGAATTCCTCATTTTGCTTTGCTGGGGTGCAGCCATTTCATGTTCCCTACTGAACTGTGCTTCTCTCAGCCCATGAGTAGCCTCAGTTTTACTCTTGTGATTCTCCTTCCCATCCCACTGGAGGAGAGGAGCAAAAGGGCTGAGCTACCTGCCAGAGTCAAACCACAGCAATCAGGGACAGAGAAGATTCACACTGAAAGTTATTCTGAAAAAGAAAAAAGAAAGAAGAAAAGAAACTCTGATTAGCAACCTCTGAGCCATAATGTGCTGAATGAAAACACCATGACACAGAGAGGGAGAAGAATACTGTGGAGTGCCTAAAGAACCCCATGGAGGGGAGAAGAAAGTCTCTGAAAGGAAGGAGGAAGGAAAAGGATGGAAAAGAGTCTGTGTCTCTCCCAAGTATAAAGGAGAAGATCTAAGGCATGAGGCTGTGCACAGAGTGTGCAAGCTCCCAGGTTTGCCTCTGGAAGGTGTAAGTGGAGACAGACAGACAGAGATGACACAAGGTTGTGAAATCAGAGTTGTGTCAGATGTCAGCCAGGTAACATCAGAGATAAATGTGAGCCATGAACTGAGGATAATGGAGCTGTGGCTGTAGCTGTGCTCTCAGTCCAAACGTTAGACCCCCAAAATACATGGGCATTGACCTTTCTACAAGACATCATCTCACCCATTCTATTCTCATCTCCAGAGAGTAGTAATTCTATTTTCTTTGGTCTTCTGTAAACAGCTACAAAGTGCTTGACCACAAATTGGACAGACTTCTCCTGGATCATCATTCCTTTGACATAGTTTCCCTTCTTAGTGTGTTTGAATGCCTTATTAATGGCTTTTACCTCATTTACATTTTAATTTAAGTCATATTAGAATTAATATATTCCACTGCTCTACTCATCTGTTTCTCAGTTTATGTCAGTGTGGGAACTCAACAGATCCCTAGATGTTTTGTGCTCAAATTAAAACTGTTTAAACACAACAGTGTTTGATGATGTGTTTAACAAATTAATTGTGAAAGGTTAGCAATTTCATTGTGAACTACTCAGTTAGCAGAGCAATGTGGGTTTGCTGGAACTGGTATTTATAACCCACGTTTCTTGTAAAGAAAACATACTGGGAGTTAAAGCCAAAGCTCTGGAGTCAAGCTGCAGTACCTCCAGAGGTCTCCAGCAAGGCGTGGCTGGGATAAGCTCAGTTAGGACAGCGGCTGGATGCTGTTTGGCAGCTGCAGGACCCCAGGTGCTGGGTTCAGGAAGGATTTCTCTGAGCTCCTGGCTCTGCAGACGAGCACAGACATTCATCGGTGGCAGAGCTCCTGCAGTAGCAGATCTTGTGGTACCAGGCTGCTGGTTGTGGGGACTTCTGAGACTGCCAGGTTTTGCCCCACAGCTGCTCTGTGCTTTGTATGGTACAGCAAAGTGTGTGTGTGTCCCTGGGTAAATCTGTCAGCTGAAGCTCCCTTTCCCAGTTTAGACCTTCAAAGTTAAGGCAGCTACCTTAGGCAAAGCAAAAAGTGTTGTCTTACGGGGGAAAAATCTGTTTAAAAGACATTCCCATACAAAACCTTCCCATCTCCATGGACAGATTTTCTAGACAGGATCTTCAAGCAAGGAAGTCTTCCTCTGACACTTTTCCCACTCTGCATTGGTGGACTGACCCTTGTTTTGAAGAGGGGATCCCTCCCTGCTGCTGGCGTGCTTGACCTCCCTGGTGAGTTCCACGCAGTGAGCAGTGCAGGATGCCCTTCATCCACATCATTCCTTTGACTGGTGTCTGCAGGGCACTTGTTCACTCTTCTCATAGTTTTAGCCAGCAGAATCTGCTGACTTCATTGTCAACATTACCATGGAAGCACTGGCTGGAGCCAAGCATCATGGGGCTTGGAGTTCAGACTGTGACAGGAGAGGCTTCCTGCTTCCAGCTGCTGCTCTGGTTTCCAGTTTTGAGGTGTTGGTCTTTTCCTCTGGGCATGAGGGGTGGTGAGGGGTTTGGTTTATCGCTGGCTTCTGCTGCTGCTCCTGCTTTTGCTGTGCTTTCCTGTGAAACAGGCTCAGGCATCAGCTGACTGAACACTCCTTATCCCAGCCCAGGGCACTCTCTTGGTGTTACTTTCCCTCCCATTGTGTAGGAGGCTTGTGAGAGCAAACTCTGCCAAGCCAATACAAATCTTTTTGCCTTTTGCTCCACTTTTTACACTCCAGTTTCTCATCAGCTCTTCAGCCCTCCTGCTCCACAACTGAGCCTCTTCTCCCTCGTGAGGACTCTCATGCACACCAAGAACATCCAAGACACAGTTTCATGGCAAAGTGGAGCCCTGGAGGATTGGATGGGCAGGAGGCAGAAACAATACTCAAAAGTGTATACAAAAAGATCTCCATTCACATGTGGGCAGATCTGCATCACATCAGCTGTCCACTGCAGGACATGAAGTGCACATGGCTGTGGACTCATAAGTAGCACAGGAAGAGTCAGCACAAGCACATAGAAACTGCTGCATCACTGTCTGCAAGAGGTTTATTATCCACAACTGCATCAGAAGAGAGTACAAGGCAGCCTACCTCATCATCCCAACCTGGAGAGGAGGTTTGCTCTCTGGTTTCTGCTCCTGAGTTTTCTCAAACCTGAAAGGTTTGTTCAGTGTCCTCAAGATGTCCAAACCCACTGCTCTGGTAAAGCAGAAGCGGAGGGGATGGCTGTGAGGGCTCACTCCTGTGGCTTCCCTGACACTGTGGCATGAAGATTTTCCTGCTCATTCAACCAGCTGGTTTTAAAGCCTGACATTCACCAGCTTTGTGGAAAGAAGGATTCAGCACATCCTCTGAGTAACTGTTTTATTTTTAGCCCCCCTGAACCAAGTGGCAGGTGGAAAGTGGGAAAGGAATTTACGCTGGGAGAGTATTGCAGAAATGCCAATGGGCTGTCAGTAAAGCCCTAGAAACCAGAGCTGTGAACTATTTTCATTCCCTGCCCTGCCTCTGAGGCATTCCATGTCCAAATCACCCTGTACAAAACTCTCATTTAGAAGAAAAACTCTGTGGCAAAAATCCTAACTTTGGTACATGGCCACAGCAAACCTGTGGTCCCTTGGGGGCAAGAGGCAACCTCTGGTGCTTGCACTGCTTCACCAGCCCAGGGACTCAGGAGGTAGTGGTGTGGAAATAAAAGGTCAATAGCACTTTGTAACAACTGCACTTTCGTGAAAAGGGGTTAAAAAACAATTAGTAGTAATCAATGGGGCTTGGGAGATCACAGAATGGTGGAATCGTTATGGCTGTGAAAGGCCATTGGGTCCAGCTGAAAGAGTACACATTTAGATTAGATGTAAGGAAGAACTTCTCTGTGAGGCTGGTCACAAGTGGCCCCAGAGAGGCTGGGGGTGCCCCATCCCTGGAAGTGTTCAAGGCTAGGTTGGGTAAGGCTTTGAGCAACCTGGGCTAGTGGAAGGCATCACTGCCTGTGGCAGGAGATTTGGAAGCAGCTGATCTTTTAAGATGCCTCCAACCCAAACCATTCTATGATTTTGTGAACAGTTGCAGGCATGACAAATATTTGCTGTGGGCAGCTGTAAGCCCTTGACCACTTTGAGGTTACAAACCAGGGTGATAAGTAACCTAGCAGCCTGCTGGGATTTTTAGCAACTGATGAAAGATTTATTGAAAGAGTTATTAATAATTTATCGACTCTACGGAGACTGTTAAAGGTACTCTTACATTAAAAATGTGCTGGAATAAACTTATGATAGGAAAACAGATTCAGCACTTGTCTTAAAAAGACTCTAAGTAATATCAATGGCAGTTAAAGCTTGTTTTGTTTCAAGGGGAGGGAGAGGAGAGGGAGAAGCTGCTCTGCTTTCTTGGAGTAAAATGCAAAATGACATTTACACAATCCTCTTATCACAGAATCAGAGTGTCAGGGGCTGGAAGGGACCTCCAAAGTTCATCCAGTCCAACCCCCTGCCAGAGCAGGAGCACCTAGAGCAGGTCACACAGGAACACATCCAGGTGGGTTTGGAATATCTCCAGAGAGGGAGACTCCACAACCCCCCTGGGCAGCCTGCTCCAGGGCTCTGGCACCCTCACAGGGAAAACATTTTCCTCCTCATTCCATGGAGCTTCCTCTGCCTCAGCTTCCACCACTGCCCCTTGTGCTGGCATTGGGCATCCCCCAGCAGAGCCCAGCTCTCAACAGGGCACTGTAAAACTAATCTGTAAAATGAGGGGAGAGTTATATTCCGATGAGATCAAAGCCTTCAAGGAGAAGTGAGTGGCTGAGAGCTCTGGAAGAGCTGTCCAAAAGGCAGGGGCTGGAATAACTTGCTGCATGGCGCTGAGACAGCACTGCTTCCTTTCCTTACTTCTGCAGTGTGTCCCTGGCTTGGCCTTTGGCTTCCCTCTGAAAATAGACCACAGTGAGCAGCAGTGCCACTGCTTGTTTCACAAAACATTGTACACAAATACCTGCCTGTAAAACGCCTTCCTGGGAGATGTCTTTGCTTCTGCTGGTGGATTTACACCAGACCTAGAAGAGAACAAATTGTTTCACTGCTCCTCAGTTCCAGATGTTTATTTCAGTTGTATGTGAAGAGTGATAATGGAAGGAGAGATTAAACTTCATGCACCAGGACAAGAGGGAGGTCAGATGAATATTTTCTGTTATGTGGCTTCTGCCCAAGAAATAGAAAGAAAGAACTGGAAGGAAAAGGGACAAATGTGATTTGTTGAGCCAGGAACACAAGTCTGAAATAGATTTATTGGAATTGTTCAGCACACAGATGAGTTGTGACACTGAAAAATTGACTTCCTGGAGGCAGTGAGGGGGCTTTGGTGGTGTTCTTGGAACCAGGAGGGATCCTGCCTCTCTCCTGTCTCAATTATCTATTGAATCAGCTGCAACTTTTTTTAAGTTATCTTCTTCCCAAGAGTGACTTTGGCCTGCAATGGGAGCTGCTCTCAGTACTTAGTGCAGCCAACAAAACATGCCCTTATGCTTTGAGAAGACAATTCACCAGGAGTTGCAAAGGGTGTGAACACCTTTAGGTGAAGGCTCCCCAAAGTGTGTGAGCACACAAGTCAAGTACAGCCATGCCTGTGCCTGCTCTTCCTCCACAGGCACTGCCACTGCAGCACAAAGACCCCTGGGTGCTGATGCGGTTGTCAGTGCAAACCTCTCCAAATGCCAGTCCCATCAAGGGGCATTTCCCAGTGCTGTGCAGTTCTGCAGCCTCTTTATGAGCTGGCAGCCCCCAAACCTGCCTGTAGCTGCTGCTGGCATTGCTGCTGCACAGAACAGGAAAGGAACTCAGTGCTACGCTGAGGGTGCATAGCAGGTAACCTCCACAGTGAAAGAGCAGAGGGCTGGCACTGAAATACATTTCTTATGCTGAACATAGAAGAGTGTGACACTCAGCTGGGGTGGCCAGGTGCAGAGGTGCCAGAGGGAGAAATGACAGAGGAAGGAAGACCTGGAGCAGAGGAAATGGTGGCATAGCCATGCTCAGCTTCCTTGACTTAGCCTGGGGCAAACAGGGAAAGGATATTAAGTGGAGGTAGTTTCTAGGCACCTGAGCTCTCAATAATTCCTGATCTTATTCAGCCAACTAAAAGACTTTCAAGTCAAGGAAGACCAATAGCTCCAGAAGCAGCTCTGTGCCATCTTTGCATCTTTCTCAGCATTAGTTGTTAGAAAAATCATGATCTGATGAAGGGTCCAGGGTGGCTAGCTTCAGCATAGACAATCCCCTTCCAGACTTTCACATCTGGGGTGCACATTGTCCACACACAGAGCCAGAACCTTCACTTTTCCCAGTAAATAATGTAAGTGGCAATCACAGAAGGTCCCTTTGAATGCAAGAACTCAGTGAGTCATACCAATCAAACATGCTTAAGCCTGTCTCTGGTTGGCACTTCCCAATATCCTCCTGCACTCTGGCTGCTGAAGGCAGCTGTTCACACTGCAGTTCTAGAGATGCACTGGAATTGCTCCGAAAGAAGAGAATGAAAAGCTGCTCCCAGGGTGAGCAGCTCAGATAAATTCTCCCTGCCTTCTCCTCCAGTCTTTCAGCTTCCTTTTCTCAGTTTATGGACAGAGTGAAAAAATTAAGTTAATGAAGTGAAAGGCAGGTATGGATGCAATGTTTCTGCCACAGAAACAGTCACCACTTCCCTGCATCCTTTCAGTCTTGTATGCACAATGCAACCAATGCACTGATTGTTATGAGGTTCATTATTGCACTTAGCTGTGACATATAAGAACTCATTTTTCAGATGACATCTTACTGTTCTCCAGGTGCCTTAGTTTACCTTTAAGTTTGCTAAAGAAAACGAATGCATGATTAGTGTGAAATGGATCAAAGTGTAACTGATGCTCTGGAGCCCTAGGGGATCTGGTCCTGCATCACTGAAGTCAATGTGACTGCTGCTACACACTTAAATCAGAGTAGGAGTGGATGTCTGGTCACTTGGGGCTGCAGCAGAAAGAGAGATTAGAATAAGGTTAATTAAACACAATTGAACTCAAACATGAAGAAAGGTAGGCAAGCGAGAGCCTGGAGGAACACTAGCTGTGAGACCAGGATTAATGGCTTATTTTTCACAAAAGCAGAAGCTTGGTTTCTACTATTTTGAATTTTCAATTAAAAAATGCAGAGGTAAACTCTGTGTACATGTATTTGCTGTGTCTCTGAACTTCCACTGCCTTTAGCTCCAAAATCTTTGGTCAGAAAAAGATTGAAGAAGTAAGTGTGACAATGTCCGGCATCCCCCTTTCCCCAGATAGGGAACATCAGGTGAGGATGCTGACCACACTGCTAGAGGTCAGCAAGCAATTCCTTTCTGGGTTTGGGTTTGGTTTGGTTTGTGTGTTTACTTTGTCGTGGGTTGGTTTGTTTTTGATAGTGTGGTCTTCTGAAATGTTGGGGGAAGGAGATACCAAGTGTGACATAGCAAGGGAGGCTCAGAGCCCTTCTCTACTCAGCTGTCCAGTGCATACAGAAAGGAGAGCATTCATTATTGCACTGTTCCCTGGAGAGGAGAGAAGACAGAGCAGCATCAGAGAGAGTGTTGCAGGGGCTGCAGTCCAGGCAGAGCTGTGTCATGTGAAGGAGCAGACAGCAAGAACTCCAATCGAGTGATGCATCCTTGGCATACCACGCTCAAACGACCGGCAGCTCTTTTGCTCTCCTCCCTCTCTGTCTCTCTGACTTTTAAAAGATCCACCTGTCCTGGAGCTGCAGTAAGCTTATGGCTCCTCAGATTCTGCACTAAGTAATTGCAGGCATTTTGTGGTGGATGTTCTTTTTATCCAGTGATAAAAACTCCTTAGTGAAAATGTTCTGGCTGGTGGTAGCCTTAGTAGGAAAAGCTTCTCTCTGGAAATTGCAAGTCAGGATCCGGATGGATTAGTCAGGTGAGGAGAGCAGTTAAGCTCTTTGTTCAGTACACTTCCTGCAAAGTGTTCGTCACAGTATCACAGTATCACCAAGGCTGAAAGAGATCTCAAAGATCATCCAGTCCAACCTGTCACCACAGACCTCATGACTAGATGAAGTAGCACCGAATGGGGACACATGTCTTCCCCAGGCAGAGAAAGGTCTTGGTGCTCCTTTTGCCTGTTTGAGCAGACAAACACACAGGCACCCCCTCCCCCACCCACCCACACCTTCTTCTCTTAAAGATAGGCATGCACAGTACCCTGAATGCCTACTGCTTAGTCACAAGAAAACAATAGTTTTGCTGTAAAAGAAGAGTTGGGACTCCTAACTGGATAAGGTTCCCTTCCTAGGTGCATTGAATCCATCTGCACATTTATCACATTTTCCCAGTAAGTTATCCTCTCTGCTCTTTTCCAGCCAACTGCAGCTACCACCATAGCAGAAGCCAGAACTCTGCTCTAGTTCTAGTCCTCTGGCCCCTCATGTCTCCACTTCACAGGCTGGAAAATAGCACAGTCTCTGTCAATACATTTCACAGCCAACCAAGGTACAGAGGTGCAGGGTGCGTGATCAGACAAACTGAATAAAAGACAACAGGGCCGACAAAGAGGGTAAAACATCATCTACCCTGCAGAAAGATCTTGTGCTAGACCCTAGGGGGTCACCCAACTTGTTCTGGACATCTGTCAAGGAGGAAAAAAATGTCACCACAAGAAAAGAAACAGAAAAGCCCCCAAAACACCACAAACTTTCCCAGACAATATTTTGCTTGCTCTAATGCATTTTCTAACCCATGCTCATCCTGCAGATTAAGCCTCTAACTGGTGCTAAAGTGACTGTGACAAGACAGTTTATCATCATAATCATTGAAACAACCTTTCATGTATTTAAAGCCTGCTGCCATGACTTCTTTATTCTAAACTGGCTAATTTGGCCCCTTTGGATTTTCTTCAGCAGTCATCTTGGTCAGCCCTAGGAGTATTCATTCTGTTGCTGTTTTCCTCAAATGGCTCCTGTGTTGCTGTCTTCTCTCACTGTGCTTGCATCAGAGCCAAACATGAGGATTATTCCACAAGGTAAAGCTGACATGATAGATTGGTTCTAATTTACTCTGGGTTTTTGTTGGGTTTTGTATACTTGTTTGCTTTTCAAATACATGATGGTTTTAAATGTGTTCACTGTCATCAGCTGCACCTTCCAGTTCCCAGGCAGGTGCTCCCCATTCTCTGTTTGTTCAGATGATTGTGCTTGGTATAAAACTTCACATTCATCTTTATAGAATCACTGAATCACAGAATGCACTGGGCTGGAAGGGACTAAAGTCATCCAGTCCAACCCCCCTGGCTGCCATCCCAAGCTGCTTTAGCCATGCATTATTAAACAAGAAGTGGATTCTAACATACTATTGGCTGTGTATTTGTGATGAAAACATCCTTGGATTGTAAGCTGCTTCAGAAAGAGTACAAGAGGACACAGTCTCAGGCTGCGCCAGGGGAAGTTCAGGCTGGAGGTCAGGAGGAAGTTCTACACAGAGAGAGTGATTGCCCATTGGAATGGGCTGCCTGGGGAGGTGGTGGAGTCACGATCACTGGAGGTGTTCAGGAGGAGACTTGACAGGGTGCTTGGTTAGATGGGTTAGTTGATTAGGTGGTGTTGGGTGATAGGTTGGACGCAATGATCTTGAAGGTCTCTTCCAACCTGGTTTATTCTATTCTATTCTATTACTGCTAGCATGCACATACAGTGCTCCATCAGGTGCCACATGGTCTGTCCTAGAGCCTGAAAGCCTTTAGCCAAGGAGATCTGAAAGCCACCCATTTACCTTGCTACAGAAAAAGAATCCCAGCTCTACCCAGAGAGGTCTGGCTGAAGGAATTGCTTCAGACAGCTCCCTCTACCTGGCACTATGTCACTGCATCTATTGTCCCAGGCCACTTTTCCACTTTGTCAAAACTATTTTGACTCCTGCCCTTCAAAGTGTTTGCAACCCTCTCCTGCACAGACTGATCAGCAGGTTTTAAAAGCTGTGTTCTCTACTTCACTATCCAAGGTCATTAATCAAAGTATAGAATAGCAACAGCACCAGAACGCTGGCTGCAGCTTGGGAATGTGCCATGGGCATGACTCCTTAAATATATTTTCCAAACCACTACCTAGAGAGTTGACTTTCCTCCACTCACCAGCTGCCTGCCCCCTATCAGATGGTTTACTTGGCTTTCACCAAGCAGCCTTGCTTTCATGATGCTGACTGGCTGAACCACAGCACATCTTCACCAGGAAATACTCCTTCCCGCTGCCAATCTTGACACCTATAGATTCACCACAGCAGGTTTTCTAACTTGGTAGGTTTAATTTGCAGAAAGAAGTAAGGCAGGAGCTCAGATACAGCAGCTGATTACAACAGAGGGTTATGCATCGCTAGAAAAGGTTGTTACTGCCAAGGGAATAAGGAGAAACCCCTAAGAAGTTAGGTGATCTCTTCTAACCTTCATGTTTGGTGTCCTGCCAGTGACTCAGGCTTTGCTCCCATTTTTTGTCTGCCACTCCTCCTGACAGGGTATTTTTTCCCCTCATGGTTGGGAAGTGCCAACCAGCCCGTGGGTGCTAGTGTATTGTAATCACTGACACTGATATCAGAGAGAGATGTGATACATTCATTCATTTATTTCCTGCATGGCTCCAGAGGATTTTAATGCTTGGTAGCCAGAGTCAGTCCAATCCCTCCTCTAGACAGCATCTTTTTTCATGTTTTAATTCACAACATGTTACTTGAGCAGAGGAAGGAAGACAGAGAGATCTGTCATCTGGATAACTAAAAAATTAGGGAGAGCCAACTGTGGAACTGAATTTACTTGGTTGCCTTGTTTGTGATGAATTGTGTCATGAGCATGTCAGATAAAAAGAAAAGAATATTTCAGGGGCTTTGTCAGAGTCATTCCTTCAGAGCATTTTTGGCTGGAGTTTGCTTTCATTCCACACACATATTTCACACAGCAAATCATAAATAACCCTTTCTGGCCTAACAGCACTGTTATATACAAAAGAAGAAATCAAAATGAAATGGATCTATCAGACACCAACAGTATCTGCATCTTGCACTCCATTTCTCACCCTAAATCACTCACCTTTGGCAGCAGTTAGGTAAAAGGCTGCTGGAAAGGGGGGGGTTTGAACATGCACTCAGCTCATGCAGAAGCATGAAGCGCTGCAACCCGGGGAGCAGTACGAATACACATTTGTGTTAGTGTTTGCTTCAGCCTCGCAGCTCCTTTGCCCAACTGCTTCATTGTAGCTTGTAGTGAATTAAGCTGGAGGTGCCTCCCTGCAGAGAAGTATCGTAGTATCAGTCAGGGTTGGAAGGGACCACAAGGATCATCTAGTTCCAACCCCCCTGCCATGGGCAGGGACACCCCACACTACATCAGGCTGGCCAGAGCCTCATCCAGCCTGGGCTTAAACACCTCCAGGGATAGGGCCTCAACCACCTCCCTGGACAACCCATTCCAGGGCTTCACCACTCTCATGGGGAAGAACTTCCTCCTCACCTCCAGCCTGAATCTCTCCACCTCCAGCTTCATTCCATTCCCCCTAGTCCTAGCACTACCTGAGATCCTGAGAAGTCCCTCCCCAGCCTTCCTGTAGCCCCCTTCAGATACTGGAAGGCCACAATTAGGTCACCTGGGAGCCTTCTCTTCTCCAGACTGAACAGCCCCAACTCCTTCAGTCTGTCCTCAATCTCCATCTCCTTCCTCACACAGGAGATGGCATAGCACAGGTTGGAGCTAGACTGGAGCCAGTTGTAAAGCAGAACTGGTGAAAAACCCCAGATCAGTAATGGCAATATTTGCAATTATTATCATCAGCAGTTTGAAGTTATGGACTTAAGGCTGAAGGGATTTTGTTCCAAAGAAGGATTTGCCTAAAGAATGACCCTAAGTCAGTGATGAATCAGTTGTGGTTGTACAGAATCTAGAGAGCCTAAAGGGCTTTGAGGCTGGCTCAGTGTGCATCAGCTAACATCATAGCTTAATATAAATCTCCATCTATTTCTTACACACTGGGGGTACTGCATGATGAGCAGGAGTTCTCATTCATGGAACCTTTATGTTTTGCAGGAGAGCCCACTTCAGTTTGTAACTTTCTGTTACAGCTTCCTCCCTGCATCTCCCTGCAGATTCATGCACATAGGAATGAGCAGGCAAAGAAAGGCCTGTCAAACACATCTTACTCTGCAGTACTCTGCAGTACTCTGCTCTGTAGCATCTGGGCAGGTGGAAAGATTCTCTGTTACACTTGCAAGCAAATTTTTACTATCAGTTATCACAGCTGCTGGTGAGAGAACTGGTTCCAGCTTTTCACAGCTACTGCAGTTTCTTCTTCCCAGGAGAGTTTCCTCATGGCAGCAGTGCAAAAGGTAAACAGCTTTTGTGAGCACCTCTGTTCACACACTCAGGGCACTTCCAGCTATCCATAGACTGAGATCCATTTTTATGGTGCTGAGCACCCAAACTTCATAAACCTGCCCAGAAATGATGATTCTTTAATCATCAAATAGTACAGGATGCCATCTACGTCTCCCTGCATTTTAGCAGCTCTCCTTTCTACAGCTGGTTTGCCTATGACTCTTTAGAGGGCATAACCCAACCATTTCTGGGGTGAGTATTGTTGCAAGGAAACTGTCTAGTCAGCTGCTGCTTAGATCTCGTGAGCTTCCAGAAGATAAACCCCTGGATTAAAGGGTTCTGCATTGGAATGGAATGGAATGGAATGGAATGGAATGGAATGGAATGGAATGGAATGGAATGGAATGGAATGGAATGGAATGGAATAGACCAGGTTGGAAGAGACCTTCAAGATCATCGTGTCCAACCTATCAACCAATCCAACCCACCTAATCAACTAAACCATGGCAGATCCTCCTGTGACTGTTAAGGCAACCAGATGTGAGCACTCCAGCAGTGTCATGCACAAGAGCAAAATGTGTTATCATATTTGGTACAGTGGTAGCTTTGGATCTCCATCTGGCAGCTCGTGTTTGCAATGTGTGACCTGCCCTGTGGAATGGTGGTGTGGAGAAGCCAGTGTGTAGAGGATGCCTGTCAGCTCACCGGGAGGGAGGGCACAGGCCACAGGGAGCTGCAACCTGTTCCTGCATTTTATAAAAGCAAGGTCATTGTTGTTCCCTGCTTCTCTGCATGGTGTTCAGATTCTGAAACAATGAAAGCTGTCCCTGTTTTGCACAACCTCCAAGTATGACATTTCAGAAGATGGTTTAACATGTGAAAATGTAATTGTCCCAATTTCTCGGGGAAAGTGAGAATAACAGCTTTTTAAACCAGTTGCTTATGTTTGCCAAGGTTTATTCTCTTTGGTGCATCACTCTGCACACTGCTTTCTCATACATCAAATGGGAAATACTGTTGGCACTATTGTCCAGGGTTAGAAAATGCTGTACTGATGTCTCATTACAATCTCTTCTCCAGCTCCCAGCCCCTGGGTGCTCTGGGAATGTCAAAGCCCCACATGATGTCTCTGAATGGTGGATTGTGCAGTTGAATATCTGGAGTAGCTGGGAAAGTGTTCCAGTCACATGTGTTCTAACAAGGAACCTCCCTGCTGACTGCATAGCTACAGGGTTTAGCTCAGAAGAACACATTTTCCCAAAAGCACAGCATAAATTAAACTCAGCAAATCACTTCTGTATCTGCTTCTCTGCTTGTTTGAGTTGTTAATCTTCTTTTCCCAAAGAGAAGCAATGAAATGTACTCATGGTCTGCAATATCAAGTTTTGACTGAATGGCAAGCCCCCAGGCCAGAGGATGAGCCACTGCCCATGGATCTTGTACATCTCACCCTCTGAGCTTCGTGGAAGAGGACAGGGTAGAAGCAGTGCCTGCTCTGGAAAGTGCCAGCAGTGCCTCCAGCAGAGTTTAGGATGCATTCTAATTTTGGACAATCTTGATGCTCAGGAAGGAAGAGAGTTTAGAATCCAAATATGTTTTCTTCTTGGGAGTATGCAGTCTGTCCTCAAACACCTGAGATGGCACACTGTCTAAATGCTGAGCTCAGTCAGATAATGACAAATGAAATAGTAGCAAATACCTTTGCCAGTTAGGAAGACCATTTTCTGACAAAATTCTTCCTAATTCACTAACTGAACAGGACCAGGAACTAAATTTAGGATGATAAGCTCTATTGACTGGAGTAAAGTTACATTTTACAAGCTGTGTAAGTGATTGGAAGTAATAACATGTTCTGTATGCATACCACAGGAAAGCAGAAAGGTTTGCATTTGTCTGGGGGATAGAAGGGAGCGAAACATTGCAGAAAAACAGCTAAGAATTTGGAAACACTTTTAGCAGTGGAGGGGATGAAGCAGTGGAGGGGATGAGGCAGTGGAGGGGATGAGGCAGCGGAGGGGATGAAGCAGTGGAGAGGATGAGGCAGTGGAGGGGATGAAGCTGGGGAGGGGATAGAGCTGAGGAGGGGGTGAAGCTGAGGAAGGGATGAAGCAGTGGATGAATCCTGCCATGGGAAAGGAGGGCTTCATTTCAGAGTGGGTCAAGGATGGCTGCAGTTACTGAAACTGGCTTTGCTGTGCACTGTAAATCCAAATGACTGAGCTCTTCCCTGGGGGAACTGGGTGAAGTTCCAGGGCTAACAACAGAGCAAGTGTCTGACTAGAGGATGAAAATGTAAGAATTGCAGAAAGCCACCAGCTGCAGGAAATTAATGTCATTTACACAGCATGGGCACCTGTATCCAGGAGTTATCCCCCCACCAGCAGTGGCTAAAGGCTCCTCTGCCATTCTGTGTGCCATCAGACACACTGTCAGTCAAAAGCCAATCATTCAGAAGTTGCTTCACTCTCAAGCTCCGTTGTACTGTGTCTCTGGCAGATGAACATTTCAAGTGCATACAAACACTGGAGGACAAATTGTGATCCTTAATTGGTCCTGCTGAAGGTAAGGCAAAGTGGCAACAGATTACCTGCTGCCACCTGGCCATGCTGAAGGCTACTGCAAATGCAGCTCTCCCTTTGACTAGGAGTATGGCTTATGGTTTATGTTTTGTACATCTTGCACTGAAGCCAAGTGCTGTGTAAATTTAACAGGGATAATTATATAATATGAGGGGTAGAGAGTGGAATGCATCAATGTTTTATACACTACATGGTGATAGCTCCAAAAAATCAGACTTTCTGCCAAAAGCAATGAGGTAGGGGGGAAAATTAATATGTGGAGATATTTTTATGCAGCAGTCACTGTTTTAAGATATTTAATGCAAATGCCCAACAATGTGTTTTGAAGCAACTGAGACATCTCCTCCAAACTTACAAGGCTGTCTTCAGAACACTTTGAACCTACAGGATGTGGAAAGGTTGGGGGTTGCTTTTGATGAATAACCCCAAATATGAAACCCTTTCCTTTCTCATTTTAGGAAGCTAATCTTCCAAACTGAGAGATTGGTCCCAAATGGATCGGAGAAGACTTCAATTGCTCTCACAGGGTGTATTCACATCACTCACCCATACACCTTTCTGGGGACAATCTAGGCGACAAACTCCTGCCCCCTGAGGCTGTCACTGCAAATCTTTATTAGAATAAACCAAACCAGGTTGGAAGAGACCTTCAAGATCATTGTGTCCAACCCATCAACCAATCCAACCCACCCAAACAGCTAACCCATGGCACCAAGCACCCCATCAAGTCTCCTTCTGAACACCTTCAATGACGGCGACTCCACCACCTCCCCAGGCAGCCCATTCCAATGGGCAATCACTCTTTCTGTATAGAACTTCTTCCTAACATCCAACCTGAACCTCCCCTGGTGCAGCCTGAGACTGTGTCCTCTTGTTCTGGTACTGGGTGCCTGGGAGAAGAGACCATCATCAGCCTGTCTACAGCCTCCCTTCAGGTAGTTGTAGAGAGTGATAAGGTCACCCCTGAGTCTCCTCTTCTCCAGGCTGAGCAACCCCAGCTCCCTCAGCCTCTCCTCATAGGGCTTGTGTTCCAAACCCCTCACCAACTTTGTTGCTCTTCTCTGGACTCGTTCCAGCAAGTCAACCTCCTTCCTAAACTGAGGGGCCCAGAACTGGACACAGGACTCAAGGTGTGGCCTAACCAGTGCTGAGTCCAGGGGCACAATGACCTCCCTGCTCCTGCTGGCCACACTGTTCCTGATGCAGGCCAGGGTGCCATTGGCCCTCTTGGCTGCCTGGGCACACTGCAGGCTCATGTTCAGCCTACCACCAACCAGCACCCCCAGGTCCCTCTCTGCCTGGCTGCTCTCCAGCCACTCTGACCCCAGCCTGTAGCACGGCATGGGGTTGCTGTGGCCAATGTGCAGAACCCGGCACTTGGATGTGTTCAATCTCCTGCCCTTGGCCTCTGCCCATCTGTCCAGCCTGTCGAGGTCCCTCTGCAGAGCCTCTCAACCCTCCAGCAGATCAACTCTTGCCCCCAGCTTGGTGTCATCAGCAAATTTACTGATGATGGACTCAATGCCCTCATCCAGATCATCAATAAAGATGTTAAAGAGCACAGGACCCAGCAGTGATCCTTGGGGCACACCACTGGTGACTGGCTGCCAGCTGGCTGTGGCACCATTCACCACCACTCTCTGGGCTCGGCCATCCAGCCAGTTCCTAACCCATCGCAGTGTGCTCCCGTCCAAGCCATCTGTCCCCTGAAATACAGAGACTTTATAAAGAGAGATTCAGAAACCCTTCTCTTTTCTATTTTTTGAGCTCTGGAGTTCCACTGCAGCTTAGTGCAATTTAAGTCTACCAGGCTGTCTCTTTGTGAATCTGGTTTCTTAGGGGCAAGGTGAAACACATCTATCCCTCCACAATCCTAAGTGTCAGCTCAGTAAAGGCAGAGACTGTTCAGCGCCCAAAGCCAGGAATGGGCATGGCAGCATCTGTTTGACACCACACACCAGGTATTGCTGTTATATTAAACTTAAGTCAATCAGATATGGAAAGAAAACAAGCAAACAATACAAACAAACAACAAAACCCAAGCAAACAAAACCCCCAGTGAACTGACCTTGATATTCCCTGACTTAAAACCCAGTTCTACCAAAGTCAAGAGACTTGATGGGCTGCTTGGTGCCATGGGTTAGTTGTTTAGGTGGGTTGGATTGGTTGATAGGTTGGACATGATGATCTTGAAGGTCTCTTCCAACCTGGTCTATTCTATTCTATTCTATTCTATTCTATTCTATTCTATTCTATTCTATTCTGTTCTGTTCTGTTCTGTTCTGTTCTGTTCTATGGAAAAAAAGTCATGTAAGTCTCCAGGGATCGAAGGGTCCTTATGTCCATTTCACAGGCCTCAAACTGCAGCTGAGTAGGTTTAGACTGGACATGAGGAAAATCTTTTTCACAGCAAGAGTGGTCAGACACCAGAACAGGCTGCCCAGGGAGGTTTGGGTGCAGCGCTTGGGGATATGGTTTAGGGGTGAACTATGCATAGTAGGTCAATGGTTGGACTTGATGATCCCAGGGGTCTTTTCCAATGTGAATGGTTCTATGACTCTGTGATCATGAAGTTAAAGAATATAAGTAGAGACAAAGAGGATGAGGTTTCACTAAGGCTGCAAAAGCAGATTTAATTATGACTTTCTACTTCTTCGAGGAGATTGGTTTTGCAAGCTTAATGATGTGCTTGGTCATAGTAGTGCTGCAGGACAATAAACCATAAGATAGTATGAAGGACTACCTTGTTAATGAGTGTCTGCTTATAGCAAATGCTCAGCTCAGTGACCCATTTGCTCATTGATTTCCCAACAGGCTCAGCAGCTACACCCATCCTAGTGTGATTTATTGTAGAGAGAAAGCCACTGTGCAGGACCTCTTTCCAGAACAATTTTGAGAAGTGATTTTATTTGATGCCATTAAATTAGTTTAACTCCCAGCGTAGCAAGAACTCATCCTATCTGGTGGAACTGTTACTGTGTTGTGGATGTGTTTATCCTCTGAACAAAAGAGGAACCAAATTGCTGCTGTCTCATCTGTGGTTCG
Source organism: Melanerpes formicivorus (assembly GCF_026170545.1). Taxonomy (NCBI): domain Eukaryota; kingdom Metazoa; phylum Chordata; class Aves; order Piciformes; family Picidae; genus Melanerpes; species Melanerpes formicivorus. The sequence goes on from NW_027142355.1 coordinate 1,036,731, forward strand.
GACTGTGGCGGGGTAGCTGTGGCCATACCTGAAGCTGTTCCATATGCTGCAGGGGTCCATGCTTAGTGCTGTGGTGTTATGTAGACAACATATAAGCATCACAGTCCAGAACTCTAGTCCTGTTTGATCAGGAGTTTGCCCATGGCAAATTTCTAGCATTGATTTATTTAATTCCCCCTAATTATCAATTAATCAATCAACCAACCAATCAATCAATTAATCAACCATCTATATTTCAAATGTCGTAGAGTTTTCATGTTGTCTGTGTTTTTCTGCTGCCCTAACAAAAGAAAGCTGCAGCTGTGTATTCTTCTGACTCAAACAAATGGGGAGCTGTGTGTGTGACTCTTCCCCCAGCCGCTTCTTTGCCGCTTCGTGTTTCCCCCTGCCTGTCTCATGCTGCCGGTCCCCATGGCGTGACTGCTTGGAGTTAAAGCACTGTGACCATCAATTCCTCACAGGACAAATGCAAACTATTGTTCTCACCTTTGTCTCTGTTTCCCTGGTAGAAGTTCAGCACAGACTTGTATGTAGAGATTAGAGGCAATCCAGATTGGTTTTGTAGCATCCTGCATACAACTTCTGAATCCGCAGGCTTTGTTTGGATGTTAGCTGATTCAGTACAGGCAATACCTGGGCATCACTGCAGAGGGCTCCTGATCCAGCTATGGGCATGTATAAACCTACTACTGGCTTATCATTTCTGCAGCTGCTCATTTGCAAGCAGGATCTAATTAACTATTAAGAATTTTAGAGTTAATAGAAACACAGGGAGGTCATTCTGCCCCTGTACACTGCACTGGTTAGGCCACACCTTGAGTCCTGTGTCCAGTTCTGGGCCCCTCAGTTTAGGAAGGAGGTTGACTTGCTGGAGCGTGTCCAGAGAAGGGCAACGAAGTTGGTGAGGGGCTTGGAACACAGCCCTGTGAGGAGAGGCTGAGGGAGCTGGGGTTGCTTAGCCTGGAGAAGAGGAAACTCAGGGGTGACCTTATTGCTCCCTACAACTACCTGAAGGGAGGTTGTAGACAGGCAGAGGTTGGTCTCTTCTCCCAGGCAGCCAGTACCAGAACAAGAGGACACAGTCTCAGGCTGTGCCAGGGAAGGTTTAGGTTGGATGTTAGGAAGAAGTTCTACACAGAGAGAGTGATTGCCCATTGGAATGGGCTGCCTGGGGAGGTGTTGGAGTCACTATCATTGAAGGTGTTCAGGAGGAGACTTAATGGGGTGCTTGGTGCCATGGGTTAGTTGTTTAGGTGGTGTTGGATGATAGATTGGACTCAATGAGCTTGAAGGTCTCTTCCAACCTGGTCTGGTCTGGTCTGGTCTGGTCTGGTCTGGTCTATTCTATTCTATTCTATTCTATTCTATTCTATTCTATTCTATCCATTTCTGACTTTTCACTTGTATCTTGCAATCCTTTCTAGCAAATATTTACAGGTGGAATTGCCAAGAACTAGTCAGAAAGGGAAAAAATAATAAAGTAATGACTTCTGAACTTTGGGATCTCGATGACTGAAACTGATTCTCCAAACTTTTATTCCAGACAGTTAAAACTGGCTGGAGCTATGTGCTGCACTGCAGGTACAATTGGCCTTCTTACTGCCTGCAAAAGGATAATCAGGTGACTGATAGAAACAACTTGACACTCTTTATTTCTGTGAGGTGTGAGGAGATCCACAGTGTTCCTAGCTGTAGCTCAGGGTTACCAGGCCTGCCTTCCCAAGGTGAAAATGAGGAATGGGAGGAAAAAGTTCAGAAATAATTGCTACTTGGAAAAGGAAACAGATTGAGATACCACAAGAAAAGCATATCCCTTCATGAAGACCAGTGCTGCACACTTCCACATTTTCTCTCAAGCTCCTGCAAAAATGGTTGTGGATCAAATCTGTCAGCAGTATGGGCTCTCCAAAATAAATACATGAACATAGAATCCATATTGAAAGGAGCTATGTGTGCTATACTTCTATGAGCTGTCTTGTGAGCACTGGAGCCAGGGCAGGGGAGGGCAAGGAAGCTGGGAAGGGACTGGAGAATAAATCTGATGAAGAGCAACTGAAGGAGCTGGGGATGGTTAGTGTGAAAGAGAGGAGGCTGAGGGGAGACCTCTTGGCTCTCTACAGCTCCCTGCAAGGAGGTTGTGGAGAGGTTGGTGCTGGTCTCTGCTCCCAGGTCATTAGCGACAGAACAAGAGGCAATGGCCTCAAGCTGCCACTGGGGAGGTTCAGGAAACCATTTTTTCAGGCAAGAGTGGTGAGGGCTTGGAATGTGCTGCCCAGGGAGGTGGTGGAGTCCCCAAGGCTGGCTGTGTTTGCAGGTGGTTTGGCTGTGGTGCTTGGGGCTGTGGTTTAGGGGTGAGCCTTGTAGAGCAGGGTTCTGGGTTGGCCTTGGTGATCCCTTTGGCTCTTTCCCAACCTGAATGTTTCTGTGATCATGGGAATATTAACATTATTGTCCCTTGTATTTTGTTGTTGTTTTCTTTATTTGAAGAATAACATCATCTTGAAGGTAGAAAAATAGGCTTGGAATAGGCAACACAAGTCCCATTTGGGGAAAGTTGGGATCTGCTCTTGGCTCCATGATTGTAGGAAGCTTTGATGCTTAAAGTCTTTGTTTCCAAATCTATAATTAAGGAAAATCAATATGTCCTTACTTCACAGGGGTATTGAAAGCCTAAATTCATTCACATGTGGCAGCTGGTACAGCATGATGGAAACTCAATATAAATTGTTACATGTATTCTCTTACCACCAGTGGAAACCTTTGGTCCATGAAATTGCTGCCATACAATCAGAGCTGCACAAATTGCAGTGGGGATAGGGAAAAAAACCCCAAAACCACCAAAAAGCTTATCATAAGAAATGTTGGCCCTGAGAAGTAAAGCCACACAGTTAATGCTACAATACCTACAATGAGGACAGTAGAACAGCCACCTCTCTTCAAAGGAGAGGAGTGGTCTGCACAGAGAGGGAGACAACTGGGAAGTAGTATAAGTAGGGAAGGGGAAAAAAGGATGTTCAGTATTTTCTTCTGGCTAATTTGCTTGGACCTATTTGGTATTAGGTGTTAGGCAACTATGAATACTGGTCTGAGGATTCTCATCAGCTGGCATGGATAAGCTGCATCTGTGGGAATAGTGCATTTTGTGAAGTCCATGTTTATATAGCACTCTCCCTAAGAGCTGCCTTAGCTGAGCCCCTGCCCTGGGGAGAAGTGCTGCAGTTTCCATCCTGACATATGGGAAGATATTTTTGGACCAATTCCATAGAACTCTCTCCTTGGTTAGCTCTGCCAACTGGCTCTTTCCTCAGATGCCCTCCCAGCTTTGGTGTAGCTCTTTCTCCTGGCCATTGTCTGTGTGTCTTAGGCATGCTTTTGGGGGGGATGTTCTTCTCCCAACAGCTTCCTTCTTTATTGTGATATGCTTTGAAAGTCATGGAGAGCGAGATGTAGAGGTTTAGTGCAGGCTTCCTGTTCAAAGGAGAGGGTATCTTATGGAAGTAGTCTCTGTGAATGTCCCTGGTGCATCTTCAGGACATCTAATGAAGCTAGTTGGCAGGTGAACTCTAATTCTTCCATCTATTGTGTGTCAGTCTCTTCCAGCTGTTGCTCACTAGAGCCTGTGGATCTCATGTATGAACTCATTCTGAGCTTGCTTTAAAGGTGTGTCCATATTGTGGCCTTCCAGTATCTGAAGGGGGCCTACACGAAGGCTGGGGAGGGACTTCTCAGGATCTCAGGTAGTGATAGGACTAGGGGGAATGGAATGAAGTTGGAGGTGGGGAGATTCAGGCTGAAGGTGAGGAGGAAGTTCTTCCCCATGAGAGTGGTGAAGCCCTGCAATGGGTTGTCCAGGGAGGTGGTTGAGATGCTGTCCCTGGAGGTGTTTAAGCCAAGGCTGGCTGAGGCTCTGGCCAGGCTGATGTAGTGTGGGGTGTCCCTGCCCATGGCAGGGGGGTTGGAACTAGATGATCCTTGTGGTCCCTTCCAACCTTGACTGATACTATGATACTATACCCCTGTAAGTTTTCCCCTTTACTGCATTTTGTTGAGGCTCCACATAACAATGTTCTCTCAGATTCTGTGCATGTGAAGTGGCTGTGTCTCCTTTGACCACACGGGTCTACTGAGGGGATGCTCAGAAGCATCTGCATGAAGAGAGTGGTTTGCCATATGGCGATGAGCAGCTTTACATCCCTGCTGGGGACACAGGTCCCTCACCTGGGGACGTAGGTGCTTGATCACCATTGTGGTATTGGTATTGGGGCAGGTGGATTGCCTAAAGGCTGCATTTACTCCTGTTGAGCTCCTGGTAGCCTTTGGCCTATGCAGACTTGTCAAGCTCTGCTTGGGCTTGCAATGTAAACATCTGGGCCAAGAGTCTGGTGTAGAGGTCATAAAATCCATCCCAACTCTGCCCAGCTGTTGAGCAGACATGGCAAAGCATTCCAATGGGTTACTCTGTGAGTATGACTGCATTCCAGGGATGTGAAACAATGCTTGTGATGGTGATCATGGTGAGTTTGTGCCCAGACCCTTAGGCTGATTGGTTTGACATTTCAGTGCCATGGGTTGTGTGGGGATGGAGCAAGTGGTTTAGCTCACTTCCCAGCTCTAGAGGCAGTGTTCAGGTCTGCTAGGGCTGTAATGTAGTCTTTACAACTAGTATCAGCCACAATCTTATATCCAGAGCAAGCAGGAGAAAGGGATCTTAGAGTATCTCTGGTGTTACATGAACTGCCACCAGGATGACTGAGTCCATCTGCTGCTGCTAGCAGCATTGTCTGCAGCAGTAGTGTCTGCTCTTTCTAGTAGCAGACCAGTTTTGTACATGCAGTGTGGTTCCCAGCCCCAGCTGTGGTGGAGAGGCTGTCCAGGGGTTCTCCTTTGAGGAATCCCCCCCTCTACAGCATATAGGTTAGCGTCCCCAGGAGCAGCTGGCTAAAGCACAGGCTGCTCTAAAGCCTATGGAGATAGGCATCTGCAGCCAGCTCTAAGTTCTGAGCTGGGGTCTGTTTGTTTGCCCAGACAGCTTGTCCAGTGACTCTCTTTTCTTGTTACCGGGGTCTCTATAACATTCTTGGCCAGGCTGGAGCAGTGGTTTTGCCATCTACAGCTCCCCTGTGCCCTCAGAAGTCACTCTGCTGTTCTTGCCTCCCCACCAAAATGGTGAAGTTCTTCCCCATGAGAGTGGTGAAGCCCTGGAATGGGTTGTCCAGGGACGTGGTTGAGGCCTCATCCCTGGAGGTGCATAAGCCCAGGCTGGCTGAGGCTCTGGCCAGCCTGATCTAGTGTGGGGTGTCCCTGCCCATGGCAGGGGGGGTGGAACTAGATGTTATATATCACAGTATCACCAAGGTTGGAAGAGACCTCAAAGATCATCAAGTCCAACCTGTCACCACAGACCTCATGACCAGACCATGGCACCAAGTGCCACATCCAATCCCCTCTTGAACACCTCCAGGGATGGTGACTCCACCACCTCCCTGGACAGCCCATTCCAATGGCGAATGACTCTCTCAGTGAAGAACTTTCTCCTCACCTCGAGCCTAAACTTCCCCTGGTGCAGCTTGAGACTGTGTCCTCTTGTTCTGGTGCTGGTTGCTTGAGAGAAGAGACCAACTCCCTCCTGGCTACAACCCCCTCTTCACATAGCTGTAGACAGCAATGAGGTCTCTCCTGAGCCTCCTCTTTTCTCCTCTTCCCATGGCATCAGCACATCAGAAGGGATTACAAAATTTATCCATAGAAACTCAAGGACCAAAGTGCTTCAGCATCAATTAATATTTGGAGAAGCACAGGAATTCTGTTAAATGTGCTGCCTTATATGTGCACACATGTCCTCAAACACAAACATCGTTATATCATTACGAAGAAAAGTTTCTTTGCCACATGGCCCCAGAAAGCTGTCCACAAAAACAAAACAAAAGGTGGCACAGGAAATTCCTATTCTGTTCCATTCTAGTGGAGAATATAGTATTTATATTCCCTCACTAGTAGGAATTCATGAAGTTCTTAAAATGAACCTGTTTGCTCAATAAGTAATGCTATAGTAAGATCTATACAGCCAAACACTGGGGCTATCCAAATACATGTATGTGAGAGAATTGCTCACAGTAGCAGTGCAGTCAGGATGCAATTACTAGATGATCCTTGTGGTCCCTTCCAACCCTGACTGATACTATGATACTGTGATACTATGATCACCCACATTGCTTGCAGCAGCAACCTTGGCTTCTACCTCTGAGGGAATATCACATCTGCACAATTCTGGATCCCAGGGTACCTGAAGCGTTTGATTGATCGTGCAGGGTATGACCATAGTGGGAACTGCCTAGAAATGCCTAAGCAGGAATGATCCAACCCTGAAAGCTATCTCTAATTAGAAATTATGAAACTCTAAGATGTAATTAACCCTTGAAAGTTAGTTATTGAGGTATTTAGAGTCTCATCAGCTATGCTACAGAGAACAGCCATGTTACATTAGGCATGCAAAGAAGATTCCTGTGTTTCAAGGGACAAGTGGCAGCACTATCAGGCAGAACTATCAGTAGTTATTACAATAGTAAATGCAATGGAAATAGAAAGAAATTATCCATATGCTGCAGAGCAGAAATTAACAAGAGCGCTGCATGCAAATGGCAATTGGGGAAGGAGAGAAAGGCAGGGAAAGTTATGTTTATTATCCCATTTAAGGTGTATTTTTTCATGTTAAGAGCAAATTCTGTGTCAAGTAAACAACACAGAAATAAAGGGGGGGGGGGAGAACAAAGTAGCAGGCAAGGAGAAGGTGTTGTAATTACTGCAATTTAACCAGCTGGAAATGGCATTGCAGCTTTGAGAGATCCCTGAGTTAATTT